>NC_037688.1:53030841-53129446 GCF_003255815.1 Theropithecus gelada | reverse complement strand
TTTTTTTTTTTTTGAGACGGAGTCTCGCTCTGTCGCCCAGGCTGGAGTGCAGTGGCCGGATCTCAACTCACTGCAAGCTCCGCCTCCCGGGTTCCCGCCATTCTCCTGCCTCAGCCTCCCGAGGAGCTGGGACCACAGGCGCCCGCCACCGCGCCCGGCTAATTTTTTGTATTTTTAGTAGAGACGGGGTTTCACGTGTTAGCCAGGATGGTCTCGATCTCCTGACCTTGTGATCCGCCCGCCTCGGCCTCCCAAAGTGCTGGGATTACAGGCGTGAGCCACCGCGCCCGGCCTTTTTTTTTTTTTTTGAGACGGAGACTCGCTCTGTCGCCCAGGCTGGAGTGCAGTGGCCGGATCTCAGCTCACTGCAAGCTCCGCCTCCCGGGTTTAAGCTGCCTCAGCCTCCGGAGTAGCTGGGACTACAGGCGCCCGCCTAGTTTTTTGTATTTTTTTTAGTAGAGACGGGGTTTCACCGTGTTAGCCAGGATGGTCTCGATCTCCTGACCTCGTGATCCGCCCGTCTCGGCCTCCCAAAGTGCTGGGATTACAGGCTTGAGCCACCGCACCCGGCCTAATCTTTTTTTTTTTTTTTTAAAAAAAACAACAAAACAAAATTAATACAAAATACAAACAGAAATAGTAATGAGTCAGTTTACACTTTAAGAAATGTTTACTTTCCACTTAAAAAAAAAGACATTAATTTTACATGGTCCTATTTGCTCATTTAGCAGACACTTACTATAGACTGGAGCTTGGTAAATATTTTAGCTTAAAATCCAAAGGCTGTTTTAAGAATGAACACACTGGCTGGGCATGGTGGCTGAGCCTGTAATCCCAGCACTTTGGGAGGCCGAGGTGGGTGGATCACCTGAGGTCAGGAGTTCAAGACCAACCTGACCAATATGGTGAAACCCCGCCTCTACTAAAATTACAAAAATTCGCCAAGCGTGGTGGCATGCACCTGTAGTCCTAGCTACTTGGGAATTTGAGGTAGGAGAATCGCTTGAACCCCTGGAGGTGGAGGTTACAGTGAGCTGAGATCATGTCACTGTACTCCAGCCTGGGTGACAGAGCAAGACTCAGTCTCAAAAAAACAAAAACAAAACAAAACAAAAGAATGAACAGACTAGGTCATGTAAGTGATGAACGCTGGGTGTCACAAGAGAGCATTCAAGTTTTAAATAATATTCTGGGCCTTTCCAAAGTATGAATTGTACGTATAAAAAAAAGATAAGCTTAGGTACCATAATTCTTATTAAGAAAAAAAAATATTTTCCCTTTATGAGACAAATAAAACTACATGGTATAATCAAGTACTGCAAATTACCTAAATAGGCACCAAAAGTCCTGGAATTTTTGGTTAATAAAATTTCTTCCTAAAAACGTCTTTTACTTTGCCCAGAAAGTTATTTTAATTTCATAAGTAGATTAATAGTTTCCACATACATCAAATTAGACAAGACCTTTTGAAAAATTGCATATTAATTAGAGACAGAGTAGAAGTTGTCCTAAGAAGAATTTTAAATCACAAGATAATTTTAAATTATAAAACAGAGTTTTCTAGTTCTTATTTGAATACCAAAAGGGGAAAAGACCATACAATGCACTAATTAATTAATTGGAAAATATCACTTTTTTTTTTTTTTTTTTTTTTTGAGACGGAGTCTCGCTCTGTCGCCCAGGCTGGAGTGCAGTGACCGGATCTCAGCTCACTGCAAGCTCCGCCTCCCGGGTTTACGCCATTCTCCTGCCTCAGCCTCCCGAGTAGCTGGGACTACAGGCGCCCACCACCTCGCCCGGCTAGTTTTTTGTATTTTTTTAGTAGAGACGGGGTTTCACCGTGTTAGCCAGAATGGTCTCGATCTCCTGACCTCGTGATCCGCCCGTCTCGGCCTCCCAAAGTGCTGGGATTACAGGCTTGAGCCACCGCGCCCGGCCGGAAAATATCACTTTTAAGCCATAAAATAATTTATTTTTAGGAATTTTGCAAGATAAGCTTACAGAAATTAACTTTCAAAAAATTTCTTTGAAATATGCCATCCAGTATGTTAGCCACTAGCCTTATGTAGCTATTTGAATTTAAATGTATTAACATTAATAAAATAAAAAACTCAAGACCTCAGTCTCAATAGACACATGCAGCTAGTGGTTATCATACTGGACAGTACATATACAGAGTATTTTTATCATCACACAACGAAGACACATTAACAAAAGTTTATGCTGAAAACACTATAAAATTTTCCATGGTATTCTCACGATTTTTAAAAAACAACAACTCAGAATGACGACCTCTCCTTTTCTGAAGCACTGTGTGGGGGTCCTGAGTCTGGGGCTCATGAGCCTGGGTGCCTGAAATGGTTTCGAGTGATGTTTGGTTCTTGTGCATCCATGTGTGGGAGGTTTCAGTCTTGAGTTTCAAGCCCTCTCGGGCTGGAGTTGTCTGGTGGTTATCAGTGGTATTGAGAAATGGCCCCCAGTGGGGAAACCCCCTCACCACTTTCCTTCTTATAGGTGTCCCTGCTAGCTTGGGAGAATTGAGGGGAGGGTGATTGGAGCCTAGATGGTCATGGCCTGTGATGTGGCCCTTTCTGAAGTCTTGGAAAGTGGTCACATCTGGAAGAGACGTAATCTGATGGGGACTCTGTCCTTCCATCCCTTTCCTTGTGGCATTGGCTGGAGGGGCAGCTCAGCTCTCAGCTATCAGGATGTAGCCATTGGGGGTTACCTCCCAGGGGTCACTACAATGACTTCCCGCCCCCTTGGCTGTCTCCTGCACACCAGGAGCTCTATGGGTAGAGGAAATATCTTCCCCAGAGGTGGCCTCAGGCTTGGCCACACCTGGTGGTCTTCAGGGCCTGGGATGGGTGTCCGAATGGGGACAACTTGGTGACTCCCCAAACCACTTTCTGGAGTCCTCTCATTCTCAGAGGGTCCAGGAGCTGTTCATCCTCCCTGGGACTCTAACTTCCTAGGCCGAGGGTCATAAGGGAAGGGGTTGGTTATAGCTAGCTTTGTATGGGGCTCCTGAGCCCAAGGCAGGAGTTGGAGGCTGGGGTATTAGCTCTTGGGGAGGGCCTGTGTGCCACACCTCTTTTCTGGAGTCATCTCAGACAAGAGACTGGTTTGCAGAGGTGGCAGATGCCCTGTGGACATACGCTGCAAGCCCCCATCCCTCCCACTATTCATGGCACCCTAGGATAGGGGTGTGTGCCAGAAGTGTCACCTCATCTAGGGGAGATTAGGTGATGAGGGGGAGCGACAGCTGGCGGTGGCGGGTGTCAATTCCCGTTTCCCGAATGGGGAGGTGCCTGGTCTGCTGCCTGGTCAGAGAGGGGCAACGTAGGGGGCAGGCCACCATCTCTCCAGCCACAGCTGGGATAGGAGACCTCCTTTCTTCTCCCCTCACTTTTCCCATCCCTTTCTTAAAAACCGCTCCTCATTACTTGCCCCCTTTGCCATCAGTTCCCACCAAGGAAAAGAAGAATTGCTGGAAACTCACCCCCCACAGAGCCCAGGTCTCGCCGCCCAGCCCTCCCACAGCCATTCCCAGTAGTTAATCCTTTCTCCGTTACTCTCTCCTAGAATTTTGAGCCTCCAATTGCCTCTTGAAAAAGTAAACATCCTTTTGTGAGACCCCTCCCGATCCCGACCTCCACATCAACATATCTCGTCACGCATCTGGCCCTTTCTCAGAGTCTATCCAGCCCTCTTGCTTCAAACCAGTTTACCCCAGGCCCCCAGACACTTAGGACCAACCCCTTCAGGTTCACGGCCCCCGCTGGCCTCCCCTAGTATCGCGGCTACTTCCCTAACTCCACCTCCAGCCCCCTTTGCCCTTCCCTTTGTCTGCCCCTGTTTTCCTTCCCTTCTACTCTCCAGCTGTGGACTAAGCTGAAGACGGGGGCAGAGAGACTGGAGAGACGGTAGGCGTGCCTGAGGTATTGGGGTGCTCCCCTGGATGGTGCTCTGGTGGGGGGTCCTGGAAGTGAAAATTTGAATTGCTAGGTTTTGGGGTTCCTGGAGGGGGCAAGATAGCAGGTAGTGGCTTCAGGGGTGTCATGGTACAATTTTGGGGCATTCTATACTACACTTCAGGGAAAAGTAAGGACCTGGAGTTTTAAGAGGCTGTGGGGAGACCCCAGATCTGACCCATGCTCCCATCCCAGGTTTTCTGTGACCCCCCTCCCAGGTTTCCTGTGGCCAGGTGGAAAGCAGCAAGCCCAATGCTGAGGACAGGACGTCCAAAGATTACTACTTAGACTCCTATGCCCATTTCGGCATCCAGAGGTGAGTGCGGACAGCCCACCCGGCCGGCGAACCTTAAAGGGGTTAAATATTGGGGAGGGGGGCGGAACCTAATTTCCCACGCATGCGCAGTGCATCCCCCGGCAGCAGGCCGCGCCTGTGCCCCTCTGCTGCTCACGAACCAGGGTTGCTTCGCCAAGCGTTTGCCTAGGACACCGAGGTTAGGCTCAAGCTCTGCAGGGGTCCTTCGCTGAAGGCTAGGGTGGGAGCGCGCATGCGTGCCGGGGGCCTTAGCCTGAGGTCAGGCAGGGCACGCTGGTATCTGCCGCCCTCTAGAGACTGGTGGTGCAACTGCGCCCTGGCCTCTCCCGACCTGACAGCTTCTGGACCCGTGTGACGAAAATACTGAGATCCCAGAATGCAGCTGGGGTGGCATACTAAGGAATTTTCTTCTTCCCCTGAGACCACTTTCATAAAATTGTGGCAAAATATACACAAATTACCATTTTTTATTTTTAGAGACAGGGTCTCGTTCTGTCTCCCAGGCTGGAGTGCAGTGGTGCAGTCACCAGCCACTGCAGCCTTGACCTCCCAGGCTCAGGCGATCGAGCCACCTCAGCCTCCGGAATAGCTGGGATCACAGGCGCGCACCACCACGCCCGGCTAATTTTCTTATTTTTTGTAGAGGTAGAGTCTTGCTTGGTTGTCCAGGCTGGTGTTAAGCTCCTGGGCTTAAACTATCCTCTCGCCTTGGCCTCCTGAAGTGCTGGGATTACAGGCGTGAGCCACCGCCCCCGACCTGAGGACTTTTAAAAGCCAGAGTTCGCTGGTTCTTAGGTAGCAATGGTAGCATCTGGCTTAGATGAGAGTTTAGTCCATCTAGTCTGCTTTTACAAATAGGGAAACTGAGGTGCACGGAATGAAGTGAGAGGGCCTAGAGCTGTCCCTGGCCGTCCCAGCTGTCAGGACACCCTGTTCTCCAGCTGAGGATGTAGGGCCCCTCACGACGTCTTTGTGCTGCTCTTCCCCCACGAGATGCTGAAGGACGAGGTTCGCACCCTCACATAGCAACTCCATGTTTCACAACCGGCACCTCTTCAAGGACAAAGTGGTGCTGGATGTGGGCTCAGGCACGGGCATCCTCTGCACGTTCGCTGCCGAGGCCAGAGGCTGAAGGGCCATCGGAGTGAGTCTCCAGGGTGGCCAAGGGGGCCCGAGCCTGGGGACAGAGAGGGGCTCAGGGATTGGATGGAGGGGGATGGGGGCTGAGGATGGAACTGGGGGGGGGTCTCCCCCTCCCTTCTTCCTGGGCCCTCAGATCGAGTGTTCCGGTATCTCTGATTATGCAGTGACGATCGTCAAAGCCAACAAGTTAGACCACGGTGAGCTCAGAAAGAGTATGGGTTGGTGGGAGTGGAGTGGGGGAAATGCCCTGCTTCCCCAGGGCTTCCAGGAAGAGTTGTGGGGTCTACAGATGGGCCACAGATTCAGCGGCTCCTCTCCCATGGTCTTTTGGGCTGCCAGCAGCCTGAGAATCTGAGTGTCAAAGCCCTAAGCTTAGCACCTCAGTCTGGTTTTTTTTTTTTTTTTTTTTTTTTTTTTTTTTTGGTTTTTTGAGACGGAGTCTGGCTCAGTCACCCAGGCTGGAGTGCAGTGGCGCGATCTCGGCTCACTGCAAGCTCCGCCTCCCGGGTTTACGCCATTCTCCTGCCTCAGCCTCCCCAGTAGCTGGGACTACAGGTGCCCACCACCTCACCCGGCTAGTTTTTCGTATTTTTTAGTAGAGACGGGGTTTCACCGTGTTAGCCAGGATGGTCTCGATCTCCTGACCTCGTGATCCGCCCATCTCGGCCTTCCAAAGTGCTGTGATTACAGGCTTGAGCCACCACACCCGGCCACCTCAGTCTTAAAGTTAGGGCAAGAACCACTCTCTACTTTCTTGAATGAGTAACAGAGTCTCATGGTTGGTGGCTGAGGGCCCACAATGAGAAGTCTCCCCTGTGATTCCCAGATGCCCTCCTCTAGTTTGACCAACACTAACTTCCAGAAAAGTCTACACCTACAAGCACATATATGAGTAAATTTCATGCCAGTAGCATTTCGTACCAGGCTTTTCCCTTGGCTTCTTTCATCTGTGTATTGCGTAGTTTGACACTTTTCAGGATGTTGAGGCATTGCACTCTTTTCCACTACCACCATCATAGTACGTCCCCCAGCTTTTTAAACCAGTCTTCTGTTGATGGGCGTTTAAGCTACTCTGAGATTTTCTTTCTTTTCCTTTTTTTTTTTTTTCTTTTTTAGACAGGGTCTGGCTCTGTTGCCCAGGCTGGAGTTCAGTGAGTGGTGCAATGATGGCTCACTGCAATCTCTACCTCCTTTGCTCAGGTCATCCTCCCACCTCAGCCTCCCGAGTAGCTGGGACTACAGGCATGCGCCACCATACCTGGCTTTTTTTCTTTTTGTAGAGGCAAGGTTTTGCCATGTGGCCCAGGCTGGTCTTGAACTTCTGGGGTCAAGCAGCCATCCTCTCACCTTGGCCTTCCAAAGTGCTGGGATTAAATGCATGAGCCACTGCGCCCAGCCTGCTCTGAGATTTTCATCCCCTGCACATAATGTCATACACAAACTAATATATTTGTGAGGTCAATTTATAAAAGCAGATTGTTTGGGCAAAAGGTTAATTAGTGGCCAGGGCAACTGGCCATGCCCACTCTCTCGCTTTTATGCTACTTAGGGTCCACCACGTCCACTAGGAGGTCCTTGATGGCCACATCTTTGATGCAAGACATGTCAAAACCATACAAGATCTCCCGCCCTTGGGAGGCAGGCAGGGAGGGTTGAAACCAGAGACCATCCCTGGGACCTGGTGCAGGACTTTGGAAGGCAGAGTGTTGGCCTGAGGTCTCAGAGCCTGACCTGTCAGCTAGAGGTGGTGCTAGAGGCACAGAAAAGCCACTTTGTCCTTTAAGTATCTTCATGAGCTCTGCCTTGTGGCAGCCATGCTTTGTGTTTGGCGCCCAGGCTCCAGGAACGGTGGTGAGCAACGCAGGCTGGCCCTGCCCCAGGGGGACATCCTCTGGAGGACACACCTAAGCCGGCAGCTCAAGGCCTGCAGCATGTGCACTGGAAGGCAGGACTCCAGGGTGATGAGCCGGTGCACACGAAGACGGACCACTGCAAAAGAGCATGGGGACAGGCTGGACTCAGAGATGTGCCTGTGGTCCAAGCTACTTGGGAGGCTGAGGTGGGAGGATCGCTTGAGCCTGGGAGTTCAAGGCTCCAGTGAGCTGTGATCCCACCACTGCACTACAGCTTGGGCAACACTGTTTGTTTGTTTTTTCTCTTTTTTTCCTTCAGAGACCTGTTTTTGTTTTTGTTTTTAAGTATGGTGATAGTGAGTATTTATTGAGCTGGAGCTAGGGGGATGGGGTTTGGTATGGGGGGGCAGAGGAAGTTGTTGAGGGGGAGAGGAAGTTGTTGAGTGACAGAGGAGAGGAGGCTGGAAGGGCAGGCACCCCACCCAAGCCACCCTCCTGAAAGCAGGTGGGAAGCTGGCGCAGGGTTTTAGGTCGGCATTTGGGTCAACATTTGAGGTCATCACATTGGCAGACTTGTCAAGAAGGGGTCAGGAAGAGGACAAAGCAGGGCCCCTGCATTTGAGTGAAATTTGGCCAGGTGGGGGGCAGGGCAGGAGTGTGCACTGGACAGAGTTAGGGTGGAGCTCCCAGGTTTGGGTGTGGGAAAGAAGGGATCAAGGAATACAGGCTTGAATCTGGGGCGGTTTGTTGGGAGCCAGATGGGCAGGATGAGAAATGAATGAGGAGCTGAGGCCAGGCACCAGTGAGTGAGGACCAGCAGGAGGGGGACAGCAAGGTCATGGGCCCTCCAGGAGCTGGGGAGGGTCGGGAGGAGGAAATGAAGCGGGGTGGAGATACATCCGGAGCTTTCCCTCTCCTGTCCTGCAGGAGGTGGACATCTACACTGTCAAGGTGGGAGACCGGACGTTCACCTCCCGCTTCTGCCTGCAGGTGAAGCAGAACGACTATGTGCATGCCCTGGTGGCCTACTTCAATATCCAGTTATAGAACTGATAACAGGTGAGCTTTCTTGGGGATCACGTCCTCCGCCAGAGATTTCAATGGAATGATCCCATTTAGCCCCCAGTACAAGCTCATGAGGGTCTGTTATTATCCTTGTCTTGTGGGGGTGGAAAGTCTCCATTGTGCAGAGTGTTGAAATCAGAATTTGTACATGAAGCCACAGCCCTGAATCATTCATATCCCAGGACCCTCTTCCCTTTCTCTGACTCTGCCCTCACTCTTCACTCTCTCTGGGTCTCTAACCCCCATCTTGTGCCCTGACCCTCCTTGGTCTTTGTCTTTCCTCCTCCTCCTAGGACTCTGTCCCCCCTCATTCTTGTGCCCCTCTGTCTGGGTCTCTGTCTGCTTCTCTGGGTGCCTGTTGCCCTCTGCTCTCTGGTTCCTCACCATCCCATCTCTGATCTCCCTGGACTGATGCAGATGTTGCTGTGTGGGCGGGACACCTCTCCTCCTCACAGGGCTCTAACACTTTTCCCTTCCAGAAGGGCATCCTGGCCATTTCACCCGTGGACTTGAACTTGCCCGTGGACTGAGATCTTCCTCAGAAGCTGCTACAAGATTGGACCTCATGTCCCTGCCCTCTTCATGTACTTTTCCAAGCCTTCCTATTCTACTCAGGGCTGTGAGGTGATGGTTGTCCTTCCAATTTTTGTCAAAAATAAATTGTTTAAAAATTGTCATATTAAAAACATTACAAAGTATTCAATTGTCTGTTCTTTCACTCGAGAACTAAAGTTCTAAGTAGAGAAGATTTGGTTCAGAGATCTCTGTGGTTTACAAATTGAAGGATATCTATTTGGAGTACCTACAAGGGCCTATTGCCTGGATGTGTAACATATTTGAGGATATCTATAAATATGATTCCAGCAACTTGCATTTTTTTCTCCTATTGTGCAATCTGGTTATTCCAGCTAATCATGTGTTGATGGTCATGAAGTCTTTCCAGCGAGTTCCAGAGAAAGGTACAGTCTAACTTCACCTGTGTCTAGGATACCACTGTCTTCTTGCTTTTCTCCTCCTATTGCTCTTTTTGAGTCTTTTTTGCTGATTTCTCATCTACCTATAGACAGTTGTTTGTCACACACCCATACACAACTTTTTTTTTTGAGACAGGGTCTTGTTCTGTTGCCTAGGCTGAAATACAGTGGTGCTACCATGACTTACTACAGCCTTGACCTCCTGGGCTCAAGTGATCCTCCCACATCAGCCTCTCCAGTAGCTAGGAATAAAGGCATGTACCACTACATCTAGCTAATTTAAAAGAAAATTGTAGAAATGTTGTCTTGTAATCTTTGTTTTCCCAAAGGTTACTGAACTGCTGCCTAAGCCTATGTACTTTGATTTTAAGAAGGCCTCTGCTTGAGACTTAGAGAGGTTTAGTGGTATCTACTGTCATCCTGCGTCTTAAAATATCTTGAGTTTGGCATAAAAAATGATGAAAGGAGATTAAATTTTTTAATTTAAAAGAACAACACTAATTTGGAAGGATGAGAAGCAGAATGCCTTTCCTTTGTTTTTTTCTGTCCTTGGGTTCTATTCACATCAAGTGGACTTAAATTGAAAGTAAATGAGTTGATAAACAACTAGATTCAAATTAGAAGCAACTTTGTTGCTTGGGGTTCTATACAGATCTGTCAACAGAGGCAGCCCACTAAGGCTGCACTATATACCACCCCACCCTCTGAAGCCATCCTTGCAAACTATTTAATTAAAAAATTCTCATTTTATAATGGCTTGATTTTTTAAAAGCATACATTTAGAAAACTATGTATCCCTCAAACATAAAATCTATCCACTAAAGTTTGATAAAACATGAAAACTAAATCCATAAACCAGAACAGGGGAATGAGCATTTCGAAATGCTTTTGAAGAGTGTTGGTAGTTTGATAACATGACAGTTTAAAAGCAAGATCCTTTTCTTTTTATTTTTTTAATTGCAAAATTCACTGATATAAATTGTCAAATTTTAAATATTTTAAAGAGGTGACCTACTAATCATTTGAACATATTGCTATCAGTGGCATAGTAGCCATTTTCATGAAGTTGAACATATACTAATAAGCAGAAATTAGCTCTATTATAACCCTCAAAGTCTGAATTTATTGAAAGTAAGGTTTGCTAAAGAAACCTTTGTTCTAATGAAAACACTCTACACAACTTTACTAAAAAGCAACAACCATATTAAGCTGTCTTGTGACCTATTTTTTCTATAAAGTTGTCCAACACAAGCATTACATGCCCTTTTTGAGCTATATGGCCTTTCCTACAGTTATAGTAGTTAAAATACATTAAAATGTTTAAACTATCTTTAAGAAACATGTACATTTTATTCCGCCTACCAACAGAATAAAGTCTGCTTCATAGGATCTCTGAGCTCCTTTTGAAGTGCTATAATTTCCATCAACACTTACGGTACAAATTTTTTGTACCCTATTAATGCTGATTGTGGATTAGGAAGTATATGGGAAATAACAAAAATTAAAATAAGATAATATTAATAAAATATATGAAGCCTCCAATATAAAACAAGAAGATACATACTCAAAGAATCCCATTTTTTTCATTAATTAAAGCTTCAATTAAATAAATCTTTCAAAATAATGAAAAGCTTTCTTGATTTCATGTAACTTGATATAGAGAAGTTAAAATGTATCTTGAAAGACATTTTGACAATGGCAAATTAGAAACACACTAATAAAATACAATCAGAAACTTTAATCCCCCCAAATCCTCCGCATTCACTGTAACAAATACCTAGCATAGCAGCAAATCACAGAATAATCCTTGGGAAATGTTTTACAATTTAATTTTGAAAATACGTATTATAGCAACATGTCAAGTTTAAGGTTAACACAAAGTACTCTTCAGTAGCCCAATATTTTAAAAGTACAAGATTTTATATTAATCATGTTAAATTTCTTGTTGACAAAGCTAGCACAGGCTTTTTTAAAGACAATAAAACTTTGTGTGTAGAATCTTGCTATAGAGGTAGCTATTAAAACCACACAGGACAGAATTCTAAAATTGCTATAACATTTTACCCCATACACAATAAACGCTTTCCAGAAACATTGTGGTGTTCTAAGGCTGAATCAGTTGGCTCCCAGAGCTGAGTAGCAATAGGAAAGTATGTTTTATTATGAATGTCATGGAGACCGTGTTAAAACTCAAAAGTCAGAGGCAGTCAGCAGCAAAGGGTCAATAATGCTCCCAGAGACACCGTGTAATCAACAAAGCCCGAGGTTTTCTCAGCACTGCACACAGCTTAAGGGCAAATTAACACAGCCAGGGAAGGACACTGCCCAGCTCCATTTCCCACAGTACACTATGGCTGCTCTAGGGAAAGCACCCCCAAAATGAAAATAAAGCAAACTGGTTGTGCAATTGGAAGCCAACTAACTTTTTAATGCAATCACAAATTCGTCCTTCAAAGAGGCTTCCAAAAAAAATCCAAACACTATTCAATATCAAGTCTGCCTAAAAACGAAACCACAAGAAGGTTTCATTTTAAAAGTGCTGCATAAGGCCAGGCGCGGTGGCGCAGGCCTGTAATCCCAGCACTTTGGGAGGCCGAGGCCGGTGGATTACCTGAGGTCAGAAGTTTGAGACCAGCCTGACTAACATGGTGAAACCCCGTCTCTACTAAATACAAAAAATTAGCCAGATGTGGTGGCAGGTGCCTGTAATCCCAGCTACTTGGGAGGCTGAGGCAGGAGAATTGCTTGAACCTGTGAGGCGGAGGTTGCGGTAAACTGAGATCTCACTACTACACTCCAGCTTGGGCAACAAGAGCGAAACTCTGTCTCAAAAAAAAAAGAAGTGCTGCATAAATAGGAATTAAGACATAATTACTTAAGTATAAAAAGGACAAACATGGTCTTATGAAGCATTTCAGTTTTTAAAATTGATTTATTTTTATTATTTTATTTTGTTTTTGAGATGGATTTTCGCTCTTGTTGTCCAGGCTGGAATGCAATGGAGCAAATTCCACTCACTGCAACCTCCGCCTCCCGGGTTCAAGCAATTCTCCTGTCTCAGCCTCTAGAGCAGCTGGGATTACAGGCGTGTGCCACCACGCTTGGCAAATTTTGTATTTTTAGTAGAGATGGGGTTTCTCCATGTTGGTCAGGCTGGTCTCAAACTCCTGACCTCAGGTGATCCTCCCACCTCAGCCTCCCAAAGTACTGGGATTACAGGTGTGAGCCACCGTGCCAGGCCTCATTTTTTATAATCTTAAAGTTTAACCAAAATTTTTGTGAGTAAAATATTTTAGTTTGGGAGATTTTACTGTTAACCTTGGGGTATAGTATTGCTAGTGTTCAAAGAGATTATTCTTACATTTATAATTAAAAGAGTAAATGAGGGTCCGGTGCGGTGACTCACGCCTGTAATCCCAGCACTTTGCGAGGCCAAGCCGAGCGGATCACGAGGTCAGGAGTTCAAGACCAGTCTAGCCAACATAGCGAAATCCCGTCTCGACTAAAAAGCCAGGTATGGTGGCACGCGCCTCTGGTCCCAGCTACTTATGAAGCTGAGACAGAAGAATTGCTTGAATTCGGGAGACGGAGGCGGTGGTGAGCCGAGATGTTGCCAGTGCTCTCCAGCCTGGACGACAGAGCGAGACTCCATCTCAAAAAAGAAAAAAGAAAAATAAAAGAGTAAATGAGAACTCAAAAACTACTACATTTTAGAAAGTGTGAATTACATTTGAATGACTTTGTTTCCAAAAAAGGAACATAACATTTAAATGTTTTCTGTTGGTTCTGAGGACATTTTGTCAACAGTTTTTGTATCCGACACCTGGATAAATATATGATGCTAATATTTTACATTTTTCAGTAAAAGTCTATGGGTAGGAATATGCTGATGTATTATTTCTTAAGAAAAAGGTGATTCATGACATCCATCATTTTGTTAATCATTAGGTATTATTTCTAAGTTACTATGTAAAGCCATCCTTCTTGAAACATGAAGAAAAGGTGCTGGAAGCAAAAAGGATAGTGAAAAGGTTTAAGGTCTATTTCTTAATTTTTACAATTCAGGCTTTTTATTTTCAAGCAGATAAAATAATGTCTTTAAGCATTAAAATATGCTGTAGCTCAAGATTGAGACAACTGTAAACATTCCTCCAACATGTCAAGGGAAGAGTTGCAGTATGTTTCTATTGTTGTAATATCAAAAGAATATTAAAAAAGAAACACACTACAATTGTGTAAAATGGCATGTAAGAGAATTTAAGAAAAAAATCACTGCCCTTTTATAACATTTTAATTGTATTTTAAAGAAATGTTCTCTATTTATTCATTCTAGTGATGAGGCCATCTTGTTTTGCTTTTATTTACTGACAATTATTTATAGGTATTGAGGAAAATAATTCTATATTGTTTAGTAAGGTGCTACCATAAGAATACTCCAAAATTATCATTATTCTGGGGATATATGAATTTTGACTATATCCCCAGAATAATGACTAATAAGAATATGAATTAAAAAATAATTTGACTAATAAGAGTATGAATTAAAACATAATTCCTTTGTTGGTTATTTTTTACTATTAGAAAACTGACAGAGATGGCCGGGTGTGGTGTCTCACACCTGTAACCCCAGCACTTTGGGATGTCAAAGCGAGCAGATCACCTGAGGTCAGGAGTTCGAGACTACCGTGGCCAACATGGTGAAACTCTGTCTTTACTAAAAATATAAAAAAAAATTAGCCGGGCGTGGTAGGAGGCGCCTGTAATCCCAGCTACTTGGGAGGCTAAAGCAGGAGAATCGCTTGAATCCGGGAGTTCCGGAGGTTGCAGTGAGCCGACATCGCCACCACTGCACTCAGTCTGGGTGATAGAGCGAGACTCAGTCTCAAAATAAATAAATAAGTACTTAAAATGAAAATAAAAAAGTTTGGCTACTTGAAATTTTAAAATTTACATTTGGCTCACATTTTATTTCAGAGGATTGCTTCCTTTTTAAAATCTCAGGCTGCCTGCTCAAAGGACCAGAAGCCAGGAAGTTCATAAAATCTGAAATTTTAAAATAATCGTTATTATATTCTTTTCATTTGCGAATAGCCATATAATATGTTATTTATAAATGCACATCACTTTGTACACAGGGTTAAATGCAAATACACTCCCGGTTGGTCCTAGCTCAGCTCAGGGAGGAAGCCATGCCTGAAAAGGTTGCAGCCCAGGCTGTCACTCTTTCTTCATTCAGCCCAGTGTCTGGTCAAATCTTCTGTCACTCAGGTACTGAAGGGGCGGGCTTTAAGCGTTATCCAGTCAGAGACTCTAAACTAGGAACCGTCCAGTAGTAAGACACGCTCCTGGAAAGTACAGGACGGCTTCCGGGATTTGGTGGGTCCTTTGTCTCTTCCTGCAGCCAGATCTACTGGTCTAGTCTTCACTGCTCTGTATCCTCCGCTCCTGGAGGTGCAGTCTGTGTGGCCCGGTGACCTGCAAGACCCACTAGGAAACCCCCCCACTAGGAAACCCAGAAATGGTAAGAGTGCCGGGTCCGACATCTCCAGAGAGGGGGAAGGGGCTGGTTGAAAGCGATCGGAAGTGGCTGTAGCGGGACTCAGGCCTCCCAGCAGTCAGCTCCAAAATCTGAGGCGCCGAGTTCACGTTGGTGCAGCTCGGCCCTCAGTCCCCTTCAGCCGTAAGATGGCGGCTGGGCGGACAGGCGGGACCCCGGGCGTCCTGTCTCTTCCCTTCGCAGTGACTGTGCCCGGCCTGGAGCCCTCTCTGGGCAGCTTTGCACCCACCGCGCCGCATCTCTACCTGATTGTGCGGTGACCACGGGAGGGTAGTCAGGGGAGAATCCTGACTCGGGGTGCGGGGTTCATGAATCGGAAGAGCTTTTGGTCCCTCTTTTCTCTTATGAAAAATTTATGGCAGTCACCGCAAACGTTAAATAATTTATTGAAACAGCAGTTCAAAAAATGTAGAGCACCCAGCTATGATTTGTAGTTTGTGGTCCATGGGAGAGGGTTTAAGAGAAGACTTTTATAAGGTGCATGATGAAAAAAACCCACATTCATTAATCGGTTACGTACAGTTAGGTTGGTTGGTTGTTTGAGATGGAGTCTCGCTCTGTCACCCAGGCTGGAGTGCAGTGGCCGGATCTCGGTTCACTGCAACCTTTACTCCCGGGTTCACGCCATTCTCCTGCCTCAGCCTCCAGCGTAGCTGGGACTATAGGCGCCCGCCACCACGCCGGCTAATTTTTTGTGTTTTTAGTAGAGACTGGGTTTCACCGTGTTAGCCAGGATGGTCTCGATTTCCTGACCTCGTGATCCGCCCGCCTGGGCCTCCCAAATGCTGGGATTACAGGCGTGAGCCACCGCCTCCGGCCACAGGTAGTTTCTTAATTTGCACTCTGAGCGTACAGATTTCCTGGTTATGCAATCAGAGGTTACTTGGCAGTTTACAGTTGGTTAGGTCTGAATTTTGTTTCCCCCAGTGTAGTAATGTACAAAAAAAAAAACAAAAACAAACCAAAAAAACGCACTTGAGTTAGATTTTTTTTTCAAGTCAAAATCCAAAGACTAGAGCCACATCAGTTTGATCGCCTGCCACTTAGTTATTTTCACACTCCACAGGGGAATGATTTTCCCTGCGTTTTTCAAATGCGTCCCAAGCAACTTCTCAAGTCAACACCCCCACCACCCTGCATTTCTTCCTCCTAACTCTGGCTTGCAGTAAAATACTAAATTTTCAGTTCTTTTTGACATTCCCAAATGCCAGTTTCCCCTCCCTAATTCACATTATCAACTATTTGTCCTTTACTGTACGTTTTAGATATCGTGTTTTAATCATTTTTTAAAAGTTAAGATGGAGTCTCACTTTGTCACCCAGGCTGGAGTGCAGTGGCGCGAGCTGCGCTCACTGCATCCGCGCCATCCCTGTTCACTGCAGCCTTTTCCTCCCGCGTTCAAGTGATTCTCATGCCTCCGCCTCTTGAGTAGCTGGGATTACAGGCGCGTGTCACCACACCTGGCTAATTTCTGTAGTTTTAGTAGAACCGTGGTTTCACCTTGTTAGCCAGGCTGTTCTCGAACTCATGACCTCAAGTCTGCCTGCCTTGGCCTCACAAAGTGCTGTGATTACAGGCATGAGCTACGGCATATGGCCATGAATTACTCATTTTTTGACAAAGCATTGGATGGGGCTTTTACAAAGATGTGTTTGAAAAATATTTCCCCTGAGAAGAAAGTGAAGAATAATCCCCTGACACTGTATTGTAACTCTTTTATCTTCTCTATGTACAGAGGTCTTATCAGAATATTTCTGGATCAAGGTTTCCCTTTGGAAACTTTTGGGATTGTTTTCAGCCACCCTTGAGTTTTTCTGGGTCTTGGGTTTCAGTATCGTTTGGGGATAAACCAAGATACCCACCATGGTTATGTCTGCTAGAGTGTCTAGTGAATATCGGCTCCTGGGTTATTTTCTTTAATAGGAAAACCTGAGGTATGGAGTGTAGCCCCTCAAGGAAGCAGGTGGATGCCCTAGGGCTGACAGGAATCTCCTGGTGTACTTAGATTTTTGAAAAGCTAACCCCTTGAGACATTAAAACTGTCTTTACCCAACTCAGCTTCCATTTCTTGGAGACACATTGCTGCTCAGCCAGTCAGATGCTGGTATTGAGGGAAAAACATAGAAATAATTTCTGCCCCCTGGGTTTTTTTTTAAGGGGACGGAAAAGTAATGAAATAAATAAAGAAAAATAGTGAACAATTTGTGAAAGAAAAAAATGGCATCCCAAAAGTCAAAAAGAACCTGACCCCAGTGACACAGTGCAAAACTTGGAAAGTAAAATGCATCTGGGGCACTCACTGGGCCATACATAGTGCAGTGTCTCCTGAGAGGGTGGTTATTGAGCACTCAATTGAGCAGGATGGGGTGGGACAATCTCTTAAGTGATTGAATGGCCTTACTTGACACATGAATAAGGCACATTTGTTTTTTAATCAGCACTGCCAGTCTCTAGGCTTATCACCTGTAAAAGATTTGTTCACTTATTTGAACCTCAGTTTTTAATTGTTTGTTTTTTTAAATCTAATATATAGTTTCTTTCCTTTTTTCTTTTTTTATTTTTTTTTGTTATACTCTAAGTTCTAGGGTACATGTGCACAACGTGCAGGTTTGTTACACATGTATACATGTGCCATGTTGGTGTGCTGCACCCATCAACTCGTCAGCACCCATCAACTCGTCTTTTACATCAGGTATAACTCCCAATGCCATCCGTCCCCCCTCCCCCCTCCCCATAATAGGCCCTGGTGTGTGATGTTCCCCTTCCCATGTCCAAGTGATCTTGTTCAGTTCCCACCTATGAGTGAGAACATGTGGTATTTGGTTTTCTGTTCTTGCGATAGTTTGCTGAGAATGATGGTTTCCAGCTTCATCCGTGTCCCTACAAAGGACACGAATTCATCCTTTTTTATGGCTGCATAGTATTCCATGGTGTATATGTGCCACATTTTCTTAATCCAGTCTGTCACTGATGGACATTTGGGTTGATTCCAAGTCTTTGCTATTGTGAATAGTGCTGCAATAAACATACATGTGCATGTGTCTTTATAGCAGCATGATTTATAATCCTTTGGGTATATACCCAGTAATGGGATGGCTGGGTCATGTGGTATTTCTAGTTCTAGATCCTTGAGGAATCGCCATACTGTTTTCTACAATGGTTGAACTAGTTTACAGCCCCACCAACAGTGTGAAAGTGTTCCTATTCAGCACTTTGGGAGGCCGAGACAGGCGGATCACAAGGTCAGGAGATCAAGACCATCCTGGCTAACAAGGTGAAACCCTGTCTCTACTAAAAAATACAAAAAACTAGCCGGGTGAGGTGGTGGGCTCCTGTAGTCCCAGCTACTCGGGAGGCTGAGGCAGGAGAATGGCATAAACCCAGGAGGCGGAGTTTGCAGTGAGCTGGGAGGCGGAGTTTGCAGTGAGCTGAGATCCGGCCACTGCACTCCAGCCTAGGCAACAGAGCAAGACAACATCTCAAAAAAAAAAAAAAAAAAAAAAAGTTCCTATTTCTCCACATCCTCTCCAGCACCTGTTGTTTCCTGACTTTTAATGATTGGCATTCTAACTGGTGTGAGATGGTATCTCATTGTGGTTTTGATTTGCATTTCTCTGATGGCCAGTGATGATGAGCATTTTTTCATGTGTCTGTTGGCTGTATGAATATCTTCTTTTGAGAAATGTCTGTTCATACCCTTTGCCCAATTTTGATGGGATTCTTTGTTTTTTTCTTGTAAATTTGTTTGAGTTCTTTGTAGGTTCTGGATATTAGCCCTTTGTCAGATGAGTAGATTGCAAAAATTTTCTCCCATTCTGTAGGTTGCCTGTTCACTCTGATGGTAGTTTCTTTTGCTGTGCAGAAGCTCTTTAGTTTAATTAGATCCCATTTGTCAATTTTGGCTTTTGTTGCCGTTGCTTTTGGTGTTTTAGACATGAAGTCCTTGCCCATGCCTATGTCCTGAATGGTATGACCTAGGTTTTCTTCTAGGGTTTTTATGGTTTTAGGTCTAATATTAAGTCTCTAATCCATCCTGAATTAATTTTCAGATAAGGAATAAGGAAAGGATCCAGTTTCAGCTTTCTACTTATGGCTAGCCAATTTTCCCAGCACCATTTATTAAATAGGAAATCCTTTCCCCATTTCTTGTTTTTGTCAGGTTTGTCAAAGATCAGATGGCTGTAGATATGTGATATTATTTCTGAGGGCTCTGTTCTGTTCCATTGGTTTATATCTCTGTTTTGGTACCAGTACCATGCTGTTTTGGTTACTGTAGACTTGTAGTATAGTTTGAAGTCAGGTAGCGTGATGCCTCCAGCTTTGTTCTTTTGACTTAGGATTGTCTTGGCAGTGTAGGCTCTTTTTTGGTTCCATATGAACTTTAAAGCAGTTTTTTCCTATTCTGTTAAGAAAGTCTTTGGTAGCTTAAGGGGGATGGCATTGAATCTATAAATTACCTTGGGCAGTATGGCCATTTTCACGATATTGATTCTTCCTATCCATGAGCATGGTATGTTCTTCCATTAGTTTGTGTCCTCTTTTATTTCACTGAGCAGTGGTTTGTAGTTCTCCTTGCAGAGGTCCTTTACATCCCTTGTAAGTTGGATTCCTAGGTATTTCATTCTCTTTGAAGCAATTGTGAATGGAAGTTCATTCATGATTTGGCTCTCTGTTTGTCTGTTACTGGTGTATAAGAATGCTTGTGATTTTTGGACATTGATTTTGTATCCTGAGACTTTGCTGAAGTTGCTTATCAGCTTAAGGAGATTTTGGGCTGAGACGATGGGGTTTTCTAAATATACAATCATGTCATCTGCAAACAGGGACAATTTGACTTCTTCTTTTCCTAACTGAACTCCCTTTCTTTCTTTCTCTTGCCTGATTGCCCTAGCCAGAACTTCCAACACTATGTTGAATAGGAGTGGTGAGAGAAGGCGTCCCTGTCTTGTGCCAGTTTTCAAAGGGAATGCTTCCAGTTTTTGCCCATTCAGTATGATATTGGCTGTGGGTTTGTCATAAATAGCTCTTATTAGTTTGAGATACATTCCATCAGTACCGAATTTATTGAGAGTTTTTAGCATGAAGGGCTGTTGAATTTTGTGAAAGGCCTTTTCTGCATCTATTGAGATAATTATGGGGTTTTTAACTTTGGTTCTGTTTATATGCTGGATTACGTTTATTGATTTGTGAATGTTGAACCAGCCTTGCATCCCAGGGATGAAGCCCACTTGATCATGGTGGATAAGCTTTTTGATGTGCTGCTGGATTCGGTTTGCCAGTATTTTATTGAGGATTTTTGCATCGATGTTCATCAGGGATATTGGTCTAAAATTTTCTTTTTTTGTTGTGTCTCTGCCAGGCTTTGGTATCAGGATGATGTTGGCCTCATAAAATGAGTTAGGGAGGATTCCCTCTTTTTCTGCTGATTGGAATAGTTTCAGAAGGAATGGTACCAGCTCCTCCTTGTACCTCTGGTAGAATTCGGCTGTGAATCCTTCTGGTCCTGGACTTTTTTTGGTTGGTAGGCTATTAATTATTGCCTCAATTTCAGAGCCTGCTATTGGTCTATTCAGAGATTCAACTTCTTCCTGATTTAGTCTTGGGAGAGTGTAAGTATCCAGGAAATTATCCATTTCCTCTAGATTTTCTAGTTTATTTGCGTAGAGGTGTTTATAGTATTCTCTGATGGTAGTTTGTATTTCTGTGGGGTCGGTGGTGACATCCCCTTTATCATTTTTTATTGCGTCTATTTGATTCTTCTCTCTTTTCTTCTTCTTTTTTTTTTTTTTTTTTTTTGAGACGGAGTCTCGCTCTGTTCCCCTGGCTGGAGTGCAGTGGCGCGATCTCGGCTCACTGCAAGCTCCGCCTTCCGGGTTCCTGCCATTCTCCTGCCTCAGCCTCCCAAATAGCTGGGACTACAGGCGCCCGCCACTGCGCCCGGCTAATTTTTTTTTGTATTTTTAGTAGAGACGGGGTTTCGCCGTGGTCTCGAACTCCTGACCTTGTGATCCGCCCGCCTCGGCCTCCCAAAGTGCTGGGATTACAGGCGTGAGCCACCGCGCCCGGCCTCTTTTCTTCTTTATTAATCTTGCTAGCGGTCTATCAATTTTGTTGATCTTTTCAAAAAACCAGCTCCTGGATTCATTGTTTTTTTTGGAGGGTTTTTTGTGTCTCTATCTCCTTCAGTTCTGCTCTGATCTTAGTTATTTCTTGCCTTCTGCTAGCTTTTGAATGTGTTTGCTCTTGCTTCTCTAGTTTTTTAATTGTGATGTTAGGGTGTCAATTTTAGATCTTTCCTGCTTTCTCTTGTGGGCATTTAGTGCTATAAATTTCCCTCTACACACTACTTTAAATGTGTCCCAGAGATTCTGTATGTTGTATCTTTGTTCTCATTGGTTTTAAAGAACATCTTTATTTCTGCCTTCATTTCATTATGTACCCAGTAGTCATTCAGGAGCAGGTTGTTCAGTTTCCATGTAGTTGAGCAGTTTTGAGTGAGTTTCTTAGTACTGAGTTCTAGTTTGATTGCACTGTGGTCTGAGAGACAGTTTGTTATAATTTCTATTGTTTTACATTTTCTGAGGAATGCTTTACTTCCAAGTATGTGGTCAATTTTGGAATAAGTGCGATGTGGTGCTGAGAAGAATGTGTATTCTGTTGATTTGGGGTGGAGAGTTCTGTAGATGTCTATTAGGTCCGCTTTGTGCAGAGTTGAGTTCAATTCCTGGATGTCCTTGTTAATTTTCTGTCTCGTTGATCTGTCTAATGTTGACAGTGGAGTGTTGAAGCCTCCCATTATTATTGTATGGGAGTCTAAGTCTCTTTGTAAGTCTCTAAGGGCTTGCTTTATGAATCTGGGTGCTCCTGAATTGGGTGCATATATTTAGGATAGTTAACTCTTCCTGTTGAATTGATCCCTTTACCATTATGTAATGGCCTTGTTTGTCTCTTTTGATCTTTGATGGTTTAATGTCTGCTTTATCAGAGACTAGGATTGCAACCCCTGCTTTTTCTTGTTCTCCATTTGCTTGGTGGATCTTCCTCCATCCCTTTATTTTTAGCCTATGTGTGTCTCGGCGTGTGAGATGGGTCTCCTGAATACAGCAAACTGATGGGTCTTGACTCTATCCAATTTGCCAGTCTATGTCTTTTAATTGGACCGTTTAGTCCATTTACATTTAAGGTTAATATTGTTATGTGTGAACTTGATCCTGTCATTGTGATATTAGCTGGTTATTTTGCTCGTTAGTTGATGCAGTTTCTTCCTAGCATCGATGGTCTTTACATTTTGGCATGTTTTTCAATGGCTGGTACCTGTTGTTCCTTTCCATGTTTAGTGCTTCCTTCAGGATCTCTTGTAGGGCAGGCCTGGTGGTGACAAAATCTCTAATCATTTGCTTGTCTGTGAAGGATTTTATTTCTCCTTCACTTATGAAACTTAGTTTGGCTGGATATGAAATTCTGGGTTGAAAATCCTTTTCTTTAAGAATGTTGAATATTGGCCTCTACTCTCTTCTGGCTTGGAGAGTTTCTGCAGAGAGATCTGCTCTTAGTCTGATGGGCTTCCCTTTGTGTGTAACCCAACCTTTCTCTCTGGTTGCCCTTAACATTTTTTCCTTCATTTCAACTTTGGTGAATCTGACAATGATGTGTCTTGGAGTTGCTCTTCTCGAGGGGTATCTTTGTGGTGTTCTCTGTATTTCCTGAATTTGGATGTTGGCCTGCCTTACTAGGTTGGGGAAGTTCTCCTGCATGATATCCTGAAGAGTGTTTTCCAAGTTGGTTCCATTTTCCCCCTTACTTTCAGGCACACCAATCAGACGTAGATTTTGTCTTTTCACGTAATCCCATATTTCTTGGAGGCTTTGTTCTTTTTCCTCTTTTTTCTCTAGACTTCTCTTCTCGCATCATTTCATTCATTTGATCTTTAATCATTGATACTCTTTCTTCCCGTTAATTGAGTTGGTTACTGAAACTTGTGCATTTGTCACGTATTTCTCGTGTCATGGTTTTTATCTCTGTCAGTTCGTTTATGGCCTTCTCTGCATTGATTATTCTAGTTATCCATTTGTCCATTCTTTTTTCAAGATTTTTAGTTTCTTTGCACTGGGTACATAGTTCCTCTTTTACCTCTGAGAAGTTTGATCAACTGAAGCCTTCTTCTCTCAAAATCGTCAAAGTCATTCTCGATCCAGCTTTGATCCATTGCTGGTGATGAGCTGCATTCCTTTGGAGGGGGGGATGCGCTCTGATTTTTTGAATTTCCAGCTTTTCTGCCCTGCTTTTTCTCCATCTTTGTGGTTTTATCTGCCTTTGGTCTTTGATGATGGTGACATACTGATGGGGTTTTGGTGTGGGTGTCCTTTCTGTTTGTTAGTTTTCCTTCTAACAGTCAGGAGCCTCAGCTGTAGGTCTGTTGGAGATTGCTTGAGGTCCACTTCAGAAGCCTATTTGCCTGGGTATCAGTAGTGGAGGCTGCAGAAGGTAGAATATTGCTGAACAGAAAGTGTTGCTGTCTGATTCTTGCTCTGGAAGCTTTGTCTCCGGGGTGTACCCCACCCTGTGAGGTGTGAGGTGTCAGTCTGCACCTAGTGGGGGATGTCTCCCAGTTAGGCTACGCAGGGGTCTGGGACCCACTTGAGCAGGTAGTCTGTCCGTTCTCAGATCTCAACCTCCATGCTGGGAGATCCACTGCTCTCTTCAAAGCTGTGAGACAGGGTCATTTACATCTGTAGAGGTTTCACCTGCTTTTTGTTTAGCTTTGTCCTGTCCTCAGAGGTGGAGTCTACAGAGACAGGCAGGCCTCCTTGAGCTTCGGTGGGCTCCACCCAGTTGGAGCTTCCTGGCAGCTTTGTTTACCTACTTAAGCCTCAGCAATGGCGGGAGCCCCTCCCCCAGCCTCCCTGCTGCCTTGCAGTTAGATCTCAGACTGCTGTGCTAGCAATGAGGGAGGCTGCATGGGCGTGGGACCCTTCCGGCCAGGTGTGGGATATAATCTTCTGGTGTGTCATTTGCCAAGACCCTTGGTAAAGCGCAGTATTAGGGTGGGAGTCACCTGATTTTCCAGGTGTTGTGCATCTCAGTTTCCCTTGGCTAGGAAAAGGGATTCCCTTCCCACTTGTGCTTCCCAGGTGAGACGATGCCTCACCTTGCTTCAGCTCTCGCTGGTCGGGCTGCACCAGCTGACCAGCACCAATTGTCTGGCACTCCCCAGTGAGATGAACCGGGTACCTCAGTTGAAAATGCAGAAATCACCCGTCTTCTGTGTCGCTCGTGCTGGGAGCTGGAGGCTGGAGCTGTTCCTATTAGGCCATCTTGCTCTGGGACCACCTCAGTTTTTACTTGTAAGTTGCATTTTATTAATAGGGCTTGAAAGGTGAAAAAAAAAATGTGTGTGTATATATATATATGTATATATATTTGCAAATGGCATAAAAGAGGTGGGTTTCAGAAAAAAATTAATATCTAATCATATATTCCATTTGTTAAAAATTCTCATTTACCTTTTTCTTTCCTATTGTTGAGTTTTGAAATTTTCTCAGGTGTGTTTTTTATGGCTTGGTGATGTCAAACGGAATTTTAAGGCTTATCTTTTAGATGCTAGCTATGAAGGAAAAGAACAGGAAAAATCTTCCATTTTGACTGTAGAAAATGAATACATTTCCACAAGAAAATGTGGTAGATAACTGGTGAGTTGCCTAGATTCATGAAAACATTAGTTCCTCTTCTTGCAGGGTACGTTTGTGACAGTCACTATCTCTTTTCTGTATCCTTTTATCTTGATTTCTGAGTTTCATGCTAAATTTTATTAGATGAAACTTGGTACCCCCTAGAAGTGTTCCCATGTGACTAATTGTTTACTACATGAGTTTTAATGGAAATAATTCAATAATACATTTATTGTTTGAAGGGAATAGATACTTTTGGTTTTCTTATTGAGGTATGAAATGTAGACACCTTAAACTTTCCTTCCCTTATATGAATACTGTGTTTGAGTAATTTTGCTGGATTTTACAGTTTCAAAAACCAGGTGAATAACTCTGAGATGAAGATTAAAGCTTGAGCCCAGTTACTCTGAGCTAAGGCTAATATTGAGCCTGCAAAAAGAGGTTACTAAAGACTCAATTACTTCTTTCTGGGGAGCCTCCCTCCTCTGCAGGTGTCTCAGCCTGCTCACCCCAGCCATGGAAGAAGCCTTTATACTGAAAGAAGCTTCAGAGCCCTGAAAAGCTGGGGGTCCACAGGCAGATGGAAGGGGACTGGAAAAGTCTTACTAAAGATGAAGCTGTTACTGTTTTGAGGCAGTTCCAGATTTTGTAAAACAAAGCAGTTAGATTTAAGTAAAAAATAAAAATTGAATTCCAACGGAGTATTGCAACAGGAGGAAGTACCAACTATAAGATCTATAAAGATTGCAAAATTTAGGCAGACAAGGGCTTTCTGTCATAGGGAGTAGCAAAGCCGATTAGAAACAAGGTGCGAGGGGAATGGCAAATGGAGGGTGAATAATCAGATTTTAGGTCAGAGTGTGTTTTACCCTGAAGTCAGCATGTTCTTGGGAGGAACATAAAATACATTTGTATGTTGACTCAGACTGAGGGTAGCTCAAAGTTCAGGAGCCTGTGAAAAGGAGATAAACTTTATTAAAGTTTGGTTAAGAAGTATTTTATTTTGACCACTGAAGACAAATTCAGCTGATTTTTTTTTTTAATGAGAAAAAGAAGGAAATGTGGAGAGCCTGTGTCTGGCTATGTGAAAGGTAAGAAAAGAGAGCACCATCTAAGTCATAATGGGAAGGGTGTTTCCATGAACTGTTCCTGGAGAACACAAAGGATGGGGAATTTTATTAATCATAGCTCTTCAACTGGATTATCTATGTGCTTTATTTCCCCCCACCTTTTTATTCGTTCTATACATTTCTTCCATTTGACTTGTCCTGGGTTGTATCTCTTTTAATAAACTAGTAAACATCACTACAGTGTTTTGCTGAGTTCTGTGACTAACTCTACCAAATTATTGAACTTGAGGGAGATTATGAAAGTCTCCAATTTTTAAACAGTAGCTCAGAAGCGTAGATGGGCCCATGGGGTTTGTGACTGGCATCTGCAGTAAGGACAGTGTTGTGGGACTGAGCCCTGTATCAGAATCTGCGCTGACTCTGGGTGGTGTCAGAATTAAAATATTAAACAGTGAGTTGGTGTTGGAGAATTGCTTGGTGTTCAGCAAACTTTACAGAATTGATGCCGGAAGAAAGATATCGCAGAGGCCTGGCCTGACTTGGAATGGAACTCTAGTTGTCTGGGAATGGTAGGCTCTGCTCTCCTGTACACAGGCTGTCACATTGCCCATTGTCCTGTGATTCCATGTCTCCTCCCAGGGTGAGAGAGGATTGAAAACTTAGAGGAAAGGAGTTTTGATAGCGGACCCCTTTTTCCCACAGCTGCCACCACAGGATTTCCACCCACTCACAGACATACCCACTGGACATGATGTGTCTGCACCCCTCCCAGGACTAGACACAACCCTTAGGAATTTCACCACAGCGTTTTTTATCCTAGTGTTTCTTGCCAAAAACCTACTGAAGTATCTACAAGTCTCCTGGCATATCCCAACGCCCAGACACTGAATCTGCAGCAGTAAGCTGTTTTCTCCACCAACCTAGGGTTCTGGACCATCTGTTTATAATCTCATCTGCCTGCATGGGCACAGAAATAAACCAGAGTACAGCTCTACCTGGGCCATATCTGTAGCACAAACCATTTCTTCCACCTACATTGCACTCTCCCCTACCCATGGATTTTTTTCCTTTTAACTTTTAGTTTTGGTTCAAGGGTACATACGCAGTTTTGTTATGTAGGTAAAATTGTGTCATGGGGTTTGGTGTGTTGATTATTTTGTTACTGAGTTACTGTAGACCCAAACAGGTGTTTTTTCGTGATCCTCTTTGTCCTCCCACCCTCCACCCTCAACTAGACCACAGTGTCTGTTGTTTCCTTGTGTCCATGTGTTCTTATTATTTAAATCTTACTTTTAAATAATAACATTCATTTGGCTTTCTGTTTCTGCATTAGTTTTCTAAGGCTAATGGTCTCTAGCTCCATCCATGTTGCTGCAAAGGATATGATCTTGCTGTTTTTTATGGCCACATGGTATTCCATAATGTTTATGTACATATTTTATTTTTATTAAATCTTGTTTCGGGCCGGGCGCAGTGGCTCACGCCTGTAATCCCAGCACTTTGGGAGGCCGAGGCGGGCGGATCACAAGGTCAGGAGATCGAGACCATGGTGAAACCCCGTCTCTACTAAAAATAGAAAAAATTAGCCGGGCGCAGTGGCGGGCGCCTGTAGTCCCAGCTACTCGGGAGGCTGAGGCAGGAGAATGGCGTGAACCCGGGAGGCGGAGCTTGCAGTGAGCCGAGATTGCGCCACTGCACTCCAGCCTGGGCGACAGAGCAAGACTCCGTCTCAAAAAAAAAAAAAAAAAAAAAAAAAAATCTTGTTTCATGTTATTTTACTTTTTTAGAGAAAGAGTCTCACTCTGTTGTCCAGGCTGGAGTGCAGTGGCAAAATCTTGGTTCACTGCAGCCTCAACTTCTGGGCTCAAGCAGTCTTTCTGCCTCAGCCTCCCAAGTAGCTATAAGTACAGGTGCACACCACCAGTCACAGCTAATTTTTGGTTTTGCAGTTTTTGTAGTGATGGAGTTTTGCCTTGTCGTTTAGGCTGGTTTTGAACTCCTGAACTCAGGCTGTCCACCTGCCTTGGCCTCCCAAAGTGCTGGGATCCCAGGTAGGAGCCACCATGCCTGTCTGTACCACATTTTCTTTATTCAGTCTACCACTGATTGGCATTTAGGTTGATTCCATGTCTTTGCTATTTTGAATATTGCCGCCATGAACCTACATGTGCATGTGTCTTTTTGACAGAATATATTTCTTTGGGTACATACCCAGCAATTATGAAATTGCTAGGTCAAATGATAATTTTGTTTTTAGTTCTATGAGGAATTACTATACTGGTTTTCACAATGGTTGAACTAATTTACATTCCCACCAGCAGTGTATAGGCATTCCCTGTTTTTTACAACCTTGCCAGCATCTGTTATTTTTTTGACTTTTTAATAATAGCCATTCTGACTGGTGTGAAATGGTATCTCATTGTGGTTTTTCTTTGCATTTGTCTAATAATTAGTGATGAACATTTAAAAAAATATGCGTATTGGCAACATGGAAAGTTTTCTTTTGAAAAGCATCCATGCATGTTTTTTGCCTACTTTTTAATAAGATTGTTTGCTTTTTTTTCTTGTAAACTTGTTTAAATTTTTTATAGATTCTGGATATTAGACCTTTGTCAGAAGTGTAGTTTACAATTTTTTTTTTTTTATTCTGTAGGCTGTCTGTTCACTCTGCTGATAGTTTCCTTTTCTGTCAAGAAGCTCTTTAGTTTAATTACGTCCCATTTGTCAAATTTTGCTTTTGTTGCAGTTGCTTTGGTACCTTCATCATGAAATCTTTGCCAGTTTCTGTGTTTAGAATGGTATTTCCTAGATTATCTGTCAGTGTTTTTTTCTTTTTTCTTTTTTTTTTTTTAACAACTTTAAGTTTTACATTTAAGTCTTTAATTCATCTTAAGTCTTTTTTTGTGTATGGTATAAGGATAGAGTCCAGGTTCAATCTTCTACATAGTGCTAGCTAGTTATTTCAGTACCATTTATTAAATAGGGATTTCTTCCCAAATTCCTTTTGTCAGCTTTGTTAAAGATCAGATGGTTGTAGGTGTGTTGCATTATTTTTAGACCTCTATTGTGTTGCATTGGTCTGTAAGTCTGTTTTTTTTGGTACCAGTACCAGGTTGCTTCGGTTACTGTAGCCCTGTAGTATAGTTTGAGGTCAGTAATGTAATACATTCAGGTTTGTTCTTTTTGCTTAGGATTACCTTGGCTATTTTTTTTTTTTTGGGGTTCCATATGAAATTTAAAGTATTTTGTTATTTTTTTTAGTTCTGTTAAAAATGTTAACAGTG
Source organism: Theropithecus gelada (assembly GCF_003255815.1). Lineage (NCBI taxonomy): Eukaryota > Metazoa > Chordata > Mammalia > Primates > Cercopithecidae > Theropithecus > Theropithecus gelada. The sequence goes on along the minus strand of NC_037688.1, from coordinate 53,100,542 downwards.
GTTTAATAGAAATAGCATTAAATCTGTAAATTTCGTTGGGCAGTATGGCCATTTTAATGATGTTGATCTTTTCTATTTATGAGTATAAAATAGTTTTCCATTTGTCATCTCTGACTTCTTTAGTCAATGTTTTGTAATTCTTGTCATAGAGATCTTTCACCCTTCCTGGTTAGCTGTATTCCTAGTTATTGTGAATGGGATTGTTTTTGATTTGGTTTTTTGTTTGGCTGTTGTTGATGTACAGGAATGCTACTGACTTTAGTACATTTATTTTGTATTTTGAAACTCTGCTAAAGATGCCTGTCAGTTTAAAGAGCTTTTCTGCTGAGACTGTAGGATTTTCTAGATACAGAATTATGTCATCTGCAAACAGGGATAGTTTGATTTCCTCTCTTTCTGTTTGAATGCCTTGTATTTTTTCTTTTGCCTGATTGCTCTGGCTAGAACTTCTAATTCTATGTTGAAATAAGAGTGGTGAGAGAAGGCAGTTTTGTCTTCCTCCAGTTTTCAAGGAGAAATGCTTCCAGCTTGTTTCCATTCAGTATGTTGGCTGTGAATTTGTCATAGATAACTCATTATTTTGAAGTATGTACCTTCAATGCATAGTTTGTTGAGGGCTTTTAACATGAAAGATGTTCAATTTTATTGAAAGCTCTTTCTGCATCTATTGAGATAATCTTGTGACTTTTGTCTTTAGTTCTGTTTATGTGATTAATAACATGTATTAATTTGTGTATGTTGAACCAATCTTGCATCCCATGGATAAAACCTAGTTGAACATAGTGGATTAATTTTTTGATGTGTTGCTGGATTTGGTTTGCTGGTATTTTTTTGAGGATTTTTTTTTATCAATGTTTATCAAAGATACTGGCCTCAAGTTTTCTATTTTTTGTTTTATCTCTGCCAGGTTTTGGTATCAGAATGATGCTGTTCTTATGTAATTACTTGGTGAGAAGTCCTTCCTTAATTTTTTTGGAGTAGTTATAGTAGAAATGGTACCAGGTTTTCTTTGTACATCTGGTAGAATTCAGCTGTGAATCTGTCTGGTCTTGGGCTTTTTTTTGGTTGGTAGGCTATTTGTTACAAATTCAGTTTTGGAGCTTGTTATTGGTCTATTCAGGGACTCAGTTTCTTTTTTGTTCACTCTTGGGAGGATGTATTTGCCCAGAAATTTATCAATTTTTCTAGATTTTCTAGTTTGTGTGCATAGAGGTGTTCATAGTAAACTTCAATAGTTACTTGCATTTTTGTGGGATCAGTAATAATATCCCTTTTGTCATTTCAAGTTTGGATCTTCTTTCTTCATTAATCTAGCTAGTGGTTTATTTAACTTAGAAAATTTTTCAAAGATTTAACTCCTAGATTTCTTAAGCTTTTGTGTAGTTTTTACTGTCTAAATCTCCTTCATTTCACATCTGATTTTGGTTACTTCTTGTCTTCTGCTAGCTGAAGAGTTGATTTGCTCTTGCTTCTCTCATTCTTTACTGATGATATAAAGTTGTTAAATTGAGGTCTTTCTACCTTTTTGATGTGAACATTTAATGGTTTAAATTTTCCCATTAACACTGTCTTAGTTGTGTTGCAGAGATTCTGTTATGTTGTATCCTTGTTCTCATGTTTTAAAGAACTTCTTAATTCCTGTCTTAATGTTGTTATTTACCCCAAAGTCATTTAAGTGCAGGCTGTTTAATATCCATGTAATTGTATGGTATCAAGTGGGTTTTTTGTTTGTTTGTTTGTTTTTGTTTGTTTTTTGAAATGGAGTCTCGCTCTGTTTCCCAGGCTGGAGTGCAGTGGCACGATCTTGGCTCACTGCAACCTCTGCCTCCCGAGTTCAAGCAATTCTCCTGCCTCACCCTCCTGAGTACCTGGGATTACAGGTGCGTGCCACCACACCCAGCTAATTTTTGTGTTTTTAGTAGAGATGGGGTTTCACCATGTTGACCAGTCTGGTTTTGCACTCCTGACTTCAGGTGATCCGCCCGCCTCAGCTTCCCAGAATTCTGGGATTATAGGTGTGAGCCACCATGCCCAGCCTAAGTGGGTTTTTAAAATTGAATTATATTTTTGTCAAGCTGTAGTCTGTGTGTGTGATTAGTATGATTTTGGGATTTTTGAATTTGCTAAGGATTGTTTTATTTCTGATTGTGTGGTCAATTTTAGAGTATGTGCCACATGGTAATGAGAAGAGTGTATATTATCTTGTTTTTAGGTGGAGAGTTTTATAGATGTCTATTTGGACTATTTGGTCAAGTGTTGAGTTTAGGTTCTGATATCTGTGAATTTTCTGTCTCAATAATGTGTCTAATAGTGTCTGTGGAGTGTTGTAGTCTACCACTGTTATTGTGTCAGAATCTCAGTCTCTTTATAGGACTCTGAGAACTTGCTTTATTCATGTGCAACCATGGACTTTTTATGACACGTTTCCTCTTTAGCTTTTTACCCCATAAACATTCTTCCAAGTGCACCATGTGCCCAGGGTTACTCCTTAAATGCCTGAATCCAGTGTCTACTAAAATTCAGATATCCAAGAGTTCAAAAACGTCCAGAGACCTGGCTGCTTTCGGACAAAATATAAATGAGAAATAAGTAGCTTTATTCTCCTACCTGAAAATCAGGGAGGATATTTTGTTCATCTCCCTTAAAGCATTTGGATTATATGTAGGTTTTTTTCTGTGCTTTTTAAAAAATATGTGTAAACAGTTGTAACAGCTAAATAAACCTTTTTTTCATTTTTACTGACTCAGGGTAGTATTCACTTAGGGCCTCAGATTTTTTGCTTTTTATTTTTGCTTTGGCAAAGGTTTGTTTCCCTTCTTACCTTCCTTCCTTCCTTTCTTTCTGCCTGCCTGCCTGCCTTCCTTTTGAAATAGAGTCTCACTCTGTCGCCACTGCAAGCTCCGCCTCCCAGGTTCACGCCATTCTCCTGCCTCAGCTTCCCTAGCAGCTGGGACTACAGGCGAACGCCGCCACGCCCGGCTAATTTTTGTATTTTTAGTAGAGATGGGGTTTCACCGTGTTAGTCAGGATGGTCTCGATCTCCTGACCTTGTGATCCGCCCGCCTCGGCCTCCCAAAGTGCTGGGATTACAGGCGTGAACCACCGCACCTGGCCATGTTTCATGTTCTTAGTCTTTTAAAGTGGACACAGATTTGTTTAGATTAAAGCTCACTGTAAGAGCACACAAAAGTTGAGCACTAAGATAGGATTAAATTTAGCATTGCAGAATGATAAAGACTAAAAGATGCTAAGTTTGTTTGGTGGGAAACTGATTATCCAAGGTAATTATTCAATATTTGCAGACTGAAGTATTTACATTTCAAAAGCAAAAATGAGGTGAGAATTTTTCTCTTAATTATCGTTCCCAAACACTGTCTAGAATTACTAGACATGATATAAATATATTAGATGCCAACTAAGCTTTACTCTAGCAAGGACTTTCCCCCTCAGGCTTCCAGTAAACTCATAATTGTGCTGCAGAGTGCATGCTGTCCCCTAAATATGCAGGCAGAATTGTGTCTCTGCCTATTTGCTATTTATAGTCTTGTACAGTCACTTCTAGAGAGGCTAGATCAGATTTTTACAAACTTTACAGGGTCGCAATCTATCATTTTACCTCTTTCAGTGACTCTTGTGTTTTCAGATGTGAAACTAATTCATAGACCACGGGGCCCAAAAACCCAATCAGGGTAATGACATGTAGACATGAAGTTCTCCTCTTTCCCCTTCCTCCTCTTGCTAAAATGCCCACCAATTTCCGTGCCTACAAACGTGCAGGTAACATCTGTTGCTATTCCAACAATCCAGGACCTACACCTGCAGCTCCATTTTCTGAATCTAGGTCTTATATTTGGGGGAAAAAACCTTTTATTTGAGGAATACAAATTCTTTCAGTTGTCAAACCCAGACATTAAAATAAGAGTACAATTATGTCTTTTTTTCCCCCTTTTATAAACTATATTCATTTCTTAAAACTCTTCGCTGTTGCCATTAGTAGCTGTAAATTAAACTATTAATGTCACACTGGATACTAACACTATAACCCATACTCTAAACCTTCACAATATATATCCAACCAATAATTAATGTTATTTCTGTAAATAAATAAGAATTTTTATATCAGCCCACTCTCTGTCTTTTTTTTTTTTTTTACCTTTACAAATCCACTGGTGACTACTGCTAATTAAAGTGTAGATTCCAGGCAATTTGAATCTTTGCTGTCAGGTTACAGTCCTCATGTTTGGCCCAGATAAGCTTGTCTACTTATATTCATGTTTCTTCAGCTTTTTCCTTTTAGGTAGACATATCACTTAGAATGCTAGAGCCGCCCGTATGAGGGGCTTTCTCCCTTGATTGTACCCTACTTGCTGTAACACCCAAGAATGTAGAGCCAGGTTGATCCCACCTAGAATCTACACCTAAGTTCTAGCCCCTGCCTGGGATTACAAGACAGGGTTAGACTTTGTATTGAAAATGTACAGAAAACCAACAAGAGGCATTTTCTGCATTGTGAGATGTCAACATTGACATCTTAAAGTTTCTTTTTAAGAGTGTGGCTCTTTGAGCTTTTCAGATCTTATCCGGTGACCTGCTATAGTTAGGTGAGAGGCTCCAGGTGTAAACAATCTGAAGGCAAAATCTGCAAGTGTAAACAAGCATCTTAGGAGTGAGAGATCAAGACCACAAAGTATCCACAGCATGATCTCAACTACACCTACCTGTAAAATGTGATTCTGGAGTACAGTATTCTCCTTCCTCTTACCCAAGAGCTAGCTATCAGGACAAGTGATCCAGGTTCTGGAGCTCCACCAGGGCAGTTCCATTTTCTATTTAGAATCAGCCTGAGTTTCTCCTGCCTGGCTTACCATTGGGCCGTCAGCCCAGGCTCACTGGAAGTCCTCTCACAATCAGCTGGGTGTCGCTGAGCAATTTGAGGATGTCCAGAGCAGAACTGTGTCAGTCAGACAAGAGTGGTTAATTCTGCTAACTCTCAGTATAAGAAAAATGAGTCAGCCTGTGTTTGTTCCTCCCTTCATACAAAATAGGTCTTTGGTTGGTAGCCAGATGAGAGTTTCTCCAGTTTCCTGGCACTTGGGTGAAAAAACAAGGTCTGGAGACTCAAACAGATAAAGTAATTTTTAAAATTTTTTATGGCCATTCAAAAACTAGTTGAAGCAGTCATGGTTCTTACCATCCAGGAACTTTCTGTCTAGGCTAGCAACTAGATACATTGTTGAATTAAGCATCATATGGTTGGTACAATGAATAGATGTGTGCAAAAAACCTTAGGCTTTGCTTGGGCCACCTTATATTTTTGTGACTTCTGATATCATCTTAAGAGATACTTAGGGACAGAAGAGTTGTTATTACTCTTTGTATTTCTATTACCTTGCTAAGAATACATATTTATTTTCTAATAAAATTACCCTAGAAAACTTTAAGAGATTTGTTTAAATTACTTATTAGTTTATGTTATAAAATTGACAGGGCAGTGGTGAAAAAAGATTAAAATTACACAAACTCTGGCATTTAAGTTTCTCTCAGATAAACTTAGGAAAAATAGAACTGGAAATACCCCTGGAGGCATAGAGAGCAGAATTCTACATAGGGTTCTCTCCCTGACCCAGTTCTGTTCAGAGTCACCTTGTTTGGGGGCTTCATTTAGGTCTGGCCCCACCATGGAGTCTTGCCTCACAGAACTGATTAGGAAAAATCAATCAGAGTTTTGGGTGGTGAATCCTACTACCTTTCTAGAACTGTTATGCACAATTTCCTGAAACCCAGAAGGAGATAAATGGAAAAAATCAAGTATGCATTTTAAGGTCTTAATTTTTAAAGTTTCTATTAAAACCAGTGCTTGTGGAGACATTCCATTTAGCAACTTGTTTTCTATGCCTTCGGATCCAGTAGTTGCTCCACAAGTCACAAGAAAGTAAATATAAATACAGTAAACATTTCACTGAACTACATTAACCTCCTCCTTTCTGTATCCCTCTCATCTGTCTATATTTAGCTTTTACTCTATACATTTTTTAACAACCAATGACTGAGAAACAAAAGTAAATAAAAATGGTGGGCCCTTTATCTTAATAATGGGAATTATTAGACACTTAGTACTAAATCCCAGGGTGTTACGAAGATTAAATCACATAATACATTATTCCCAACACAGTTCTCTGTAACATACCCTTGATCACATAGTACTTGCTTAATAAACATTGCATCAATACGTGTGTACATGTTGTTTTCCAAATGCAGACTTATTCAGGCATTGCTGCCTCCTATTTTCTCTGTAAACTTTAAAGAGCCAACAAAGAACATGATACTGTAGGATGGAGATTGGTTGTCTTCATTTGTACCAAAATTATTTGTGTTGTGACAAGAGTGTTGAGTGTAAGGAATTCTGTGCTGTACCCGCTTTCTCTAACTAATCTAATGATGAGCCCAGGGGGAGCACCATCAGCATTGACAGTGGACTTGTTTAAAACACACATTTATGTACCGTTTGCCAACCTTCAGAATTGCATTATCTAGAGTGGGGCCAAAATTATCAAGAGATTTATAAAGTCATTCAAACATGTAAGGTAATTCTTAGCTAAGTGGTTGTCAGCCTAGGCTTCTAATTAGGATTACATGGCCAATTTGCAGAAATCTCTTTACTTGTGTTTATGGGCCAGCAAAACTGGGAAAAACACAGGTTCTTTCATTTACTGGATGTTTGACAAAATATTCTTATTAGGCCAAACACAGTTACATTACTGGTGAACTTGTTAGAAATTCAGAAACTCAGACTTTATTCCAAATCTTCTGACAAAAATAATCTGCAACACAAGATCTCCAGTTCATGATATACATTGAAATTTGAGAGGTGCCTTCTAACTCAACATGTCTTTTCCATCTGAAAAATATACACAGCTCATTTTGTGTGATGTAAATACAGCACTCAAAAATGTATGTTTATGTTTATGCCTGAATTTTATATGTTATAATCCAGAAAACTATAATATATACATTGATGTTGTGGATTATGCCTCTCTCTTTACACAGAGTTAGAGAATATATTAGAAAATATTTCTGTGTTGAGAATTACTTTATGAATTGCATTCACTCTTGTAAGTTAGAAGCACTTCTCTTTACTCTCTCATTTCATCTTGAGTCAAATTAAAAATTCTGCCCATGGCCACTTGGTAAATATGTGTGTGTTTTCAGGGACCATTGACATTTATGGATGTGGCCATAGAATTTTCTCTGAAAGAGTGGCAATGCCTGGACACTGCACAACAGAATTTATATAGAGATGTGATGCTGGAGAACTACAGAAACCTGGTGTTTCTCGGTGAGAATAACTTCAATACACATTTCATAATATATTCTAAAGGTTTTATTTATTTATTTTTTGTGTAGAATTTTTTTGGTAGTTTTTGCTTTGTATAAATGAGTTTCAGATTCCTGTTTTGAAATAAATTTTGGGGATTTGTCTGTGTAGAGAGGAATATCTTCAAGACGTTTCATCTTGATCTGAATTTTCCGCATTCCTGAGCTGATCTGTGTTTTTCACTCTAGATTATTGGCAATGCCTGAAGGTTGGTGGCATAAAATATTGTTTCCTCCACCTTAAAATCCACCAGTTTTTTTGTTTGTTTGTTTTTGTTTTTTTTTTTTGAGACAGAATCTTGCGCTATCCCCATGCTGGAGTGCAGTGGTGCAAGCTTGGCTCACTCCAGCCTCCACCTCCTGGGTTCAAGCAATTCTCCTGCTTTAGCCTCCTGAGTAGCTGGGATTACAGGCGCACACCACAACACCCAGCTACTTTTGTATTTTTAGTAGAAATGGGATTTCACTGTTTTTCCCAGGCTGGTCTCTAACTCCTGACCTCAGGTGATGTGCCTGCCTCGGCCTCCCATAGTGCTGGGATTATAGGTGTGAGCCACTGTGCCCGGCCTTCCACCACCAGTTTTTCATTCAGTAGTATTGGGTAGTGACATTAAGAACATACAAATTTAAAATATTTTCTAAAGATTTAGAAATTTCTGTTATAAATTACTATTTTGGGATTAATTTAGTAGAATATTCTATTACATCATCTTTACTGAGCAGATTACTAGCTTGAGAATTGAAGAATATGAGCAATATTCATGTTATTTATTTTTAATAAAACAGGTATTGCTTTCTCTAAGCCGGACCTGATCACCTATCTGGAGCAAGGAAAAGAGCCTTGGAATATGAAGAGACATGAGACTGTAGCCAAACCCCTAGGTATGTGAGAATGAATGCAACAGAAGAGAGGTCCAAAAGTCAAAGAGAAAGTCAGTGCTTAAAATGTGATTTGGGAAGCTGTGTTCCAAAGGAAAGAGTTTCTGGGATGCCTGAGGATTTTTTAATTTTACTGTCACACAAGGACACCTTCTGTCTTACGTTTTTAAATTTTCTAAAGATTCGACTTTCTCTTTGGTGATCTTCCTTCAAGTTTACAATGAGAGCCAAAGTCCTCTTCATGAAGTATAAGAGACTGCAAAATCTGGCCACTTTTCCGTTGTTTTGGGGGACACACAAATGTCTACATAATTTTGAGAAACTGCTGTGTTAAACTATTATTTTAAATTCTCTTTTAGCATTATGTCCAAAACAGGTGAGTAGTGGTTTATGTTCTTTTTTTTTGTTGTTCATTTTTCCACACAGTCCATCCAGTTTTTATTACTATACTCTTGAAATACAGTTTGAAATTATAAAGTATGATGTCCTTCTGCTCTGTTCTTTTTCCTTAAGGTTGCTTTGGTTATTCAGAGTTTATTGTAGTTTCATGTACATTTTAGAATGGTATTTTTCATTAATGTGAGAAAAATACCAGTGAAATTTTGATAAGTTTATTGAATTTATAGATTACTTTGGATAATATGGCACTTTACAAGTATTTATCCTTGGCTGGGCGCGGTAGCTTACGCCTGTAATCCCAGCACTTTGGGAGGCTGAGGTGGGTGGATCACGAGGTCAGGAGATCGAGACCATTCTGGCTAACACAGTGAAACCCCATCTCTACTAAAAATACAAAAAAGGAGCTTGCAGTGAGCAGAGATCACGCCACTGCATTCCAGCCTGGGTGACAGAGCGAGACTCCGTCTCAAAAAAAAAAAAAAAAAAAAATTATTCTTTGAATCCATAGAAATAAAAATTTTCAAATTTATTTGTGTCTTTAATTTCTTTCATTGATATCTTATATCTTTCATTGTGAAGATTTTTTTACATCTGGTTGAATTTGTTATCAGAAATTTATTTTAATGCTCTTCTAAATAGATTGTTTTTCTGTTATATCAAAGAGTTTGTTTTAAGTGTATGGAACCATAACTTATGCTTGTAACTTAATTTTATTTTTCTAGTCTACTGAGTATATTTATTAGTTTAGACAGGTTTTAATGTAGTATTTCTAGTTTTTTATGTACAAGATAATATGATCTAGAAACAGCAATGTTTTACTTATTTGTCTTCAATCTTCAATGGCTTTTGAAAACTTTTTGACTACTTATTCTGCCACACACTTTCAGTGCTATGTTAAAATAGAAGCATTGACAATGGGCACAATATAGTTTTACATGGGTGTCTGTGAATTTGAAGGAGCAAACACCTCTCCAAGTTTTTATAAACTGGTTTCAGAAGGTAAAGATCGTTTTTTTGTTGTTGTTGTTGGGACCCCAGGGTGATGGGATGCTCTCTGGGTTTGTAGTGCAGAAGGATTATAGTTTGGTTTATCACAAGACTTATGAGTCTACACTAGGGTCCACCTTTAGTTGGCTTGTTACAAGGAGCTTGGGTAGTTGTAATTTCCATTTTACTTTTAGACAGACTTAATATCCTTCAGGACTTTGATCTTTAGAACAGACACTAAGTGGGGTTTCCGCAGTTGGGTCTGCATATGGTAGGCCTTGTATCAGGATGTGGATGAGTATGGCTTTCACTGAATACCAAAGAGGATTTTCCTAGGTTACTGTGCGGGTTTCTATGTAGGCTTAACTGGCCATGAACTGTGGTCCAGGAAGCTGAAACTGAGTCATGGAACTGCTTCAGAGATCATAGTAAAGGCTAAGGTCTGCAGACCTGCCTGCATGGCTATTAATTTGTATATTCCTCTAGACCTCCGGAAGGCCAGAACCTCTCCCAGACTGTGGCTAGGAGGAGTTTGGGATGGTTACAGAGTAAGTTCACAATTCTCAGTGAGACCAAGTTGGGCGAACTATTTCCTGGTTGTTAGCCAGGAACAGAGGTCCTGTAGTTTGCCACCTTAATGAGGGCCTGCCTTCTGAAAAGAATACTCCTCAATCTTGGGCTTTAGGAGAGTTTCACAACTTCCTTCCTGAATCTCAAAGCTCTATTAAAGGCACTTATTTTTGAGATGGGGTCTTGCTACATAACCCAGCCTGGTCTTCAAATCCTTTCCTGCAACAATTCTCCAACCTCAATATACCATGTAGCTGTCATTACAGGTGTGAGCCATGATGTCTGGCTCTATTATATAGACATTTTTGTCAGGGATGGCTGACAAATTTTCTTGCTGTGGGGGAATAAGAAAATAGAGCACCTTTTCTTTTTCCATCTTACTAATGTCACTATCTCTATACATTTCTACTTTCTGTTTCCCATTTCAAATTTGCCTGCAATATTAGATTTTTTTGGACAATATGTTAGAATTTACATGTTGTGCCTGAAGTAAATGAAATAATTAGTATTACAGAATCTTTGAGGTGTCAATTTTCTTCCTGGAAACCTCTGTGGCTAGTGGCACCTTTGCCCGAGTTCTTGTCCTGCATCCAGGAAGAATAAGGTATGCAGACAAGTGAAGGGTGAAGAAAAGAAAGAGAATCTTCATTTAGTGTTAGAACAGCTCAGAGGAGACCCACCTGCTCCTTTCTGTAAGCAGGTCATCCCATCGAGTGTTCAGCTCTCAGCAGAGAGGAGGCCCTGGAAAGGGTGGATTCTCTGTGCAGGCAGGTCATTCTGAGGTCTCTGCGGGTCTCTGAAGCTGCCGGGCAGAGAAGGTAGCTCCTCTCTGCGGCTGGTCATCCCATTGTTTCTGTGTCCTCTGCCCTCTCTGGCTGAGCCCGGGGCTTTTCTGGAGCTCAGAGAGGAGAAAGTACATTCCAATTTGTCCTTGGGTGGCCCTGGTCAGGCCTGGAGGAGGCACCAGAAGTCCCCACTTTGGTCTGCGGGTCCCTGAAGGTTGGGCTCTACAAGGGACTCTTCTTCTGCCAAGGAAACTGTCTTCCTCCTGCTGCCATTTATATGGCTCCAGGGCTTGGCTCCAACCCTGCTCTGAGCTCCCAGTGCATGGGTGCCGGGAGAGAAGAGAGGCAGCAGGAGCAGACACCTCCAAGCCAGCAGAAATGGGGGAGGGTCTTCCCAGGACCCCAACGATGTAGGCAGCAGTGATGCCCAGTCTTCTACATGGGAGGGCGGCTGTAGCTGTTCCCAGGGAGCTCCGACCCCAGCAACTTGAAAAGGGCAGAGCTCTTGCTTGTCCTTGTGGAGCAGGAGGCCCAGGTCGGCAGCCATGGGTCAGGTGGCTGCAGCTGCACCCAGGAGGCCAGATCTTGGCTTTTCCTGCCTGATCCTGTTCCCCCCCCCCAACCACCACCACGAGCACAAGGAGGATCAGATTCACAGCCATAGTTTGGGTGGCTGCAGCCCCACCTAGGAGGGCAGGGCTCCTGCCTGCTTTGTAGAGCAGAAAGCCTGAGTCTTCAGCAGCACCCAGGGAGTTCCTGCTCTAACTCAGAAGAGGTGGCATCTCACCAGCTCCATAGAGTGTGCAACCCCAGCTGCGCCTCTGTGCTGCAGCCAGCGTAATGGCAGCAGCTACTTCCATCAGTCCCCCCTCTGAAGAGGTACATCTAACTGCCATTAGAATAGGGGCATTAAGGATGATGACCATTAACTGCTTCATACTGACATGGGGTGTTGTTTTGGGAAAACAATAGTTCTCTCTCAGAGGCCTATCCAAGGGTTTCCAGTAAAAGAGATTTATCTACTGAGGCTCTATTTGTATACCTCATTTGAAGTTTGACATTTGAAGTTTGACAGCCCATCTCTTATTTTTTCTGAGCTATAGTCAGACATCATTGGTTGGTTCACTTCCACAATTGTCAAAAGGTACAAATAACTCAAAAGCTTCCTTGATTTTGAAAAACAAAACATAAGGATCAGCAGTGTTCCAAGCAAAAAGTCAAGAAAGATTAGTCTTCTATTCAGTTCACCCAGTCAACTCCTATTCGCAATCTCCAAAGTTAGCAGAAACCTGTACTCAAGGGTTATAATCCATTCTTTGAGGAGGATCAAAACAACAAATATCTATGAATGTTAGAATGTCCTGGGATAGTCACAGTGAAAGACATGATTGACAAAAGAAATTTAGTCACCTTTGTGATTTATGATAACCTAACACATAACTTTGATTATAATTGATAACACAAGCTCAGACATCAGAACTCTAGGAATCCCATACAATTTTTGGAACACACATTAACATTTTTCACTAAAATATAACCTGAAAATCAAACACCACCTGATCAATCCTATGTAAGTAAACATGTCAAATAATCCTGTTTACCTCTCTCTTGGATGTCCCAGGGGCCCTCTGTAGCATCAAAAAGCTAGGGGTTAGAAAAGACAATTTTGAAGCTCTAAGGGCTCAAAACACTTAATAGAAGTTCAGGTTACCTTAAGTCATCTGTTTAAATGACTCAAAGTGTTGTATTTTGTTTGTTTGTTTGTTTGTTGTAAAGCAAAAGCCTTTACTCGTCAAGAGGGAAGACCTAGTTTTTCAAACAGTCCGTTTCTTGTCTTTCCCTTCTTTTTTTGAGTGTTTATTCAAAAGTCAAAGAAAAATCTTTTTCAAGAGAAAGAAAGCCAAATTTCACGCTTGCATTAGTCTATTATTGTCAACCTCAACTTTTTAAATTAAACCTTATAGATAATTTTATTCAATCTTAACAAGTTTGACTCTGAGGTACAATTCTCTAAAAACCTTTTATAACCCTTTACAAATTTGTGTTAAAGGGTAGGTCAGTGCCTCAAGACACCCTTGTTGTGCTTTTATTCCAGTGTTCAATTTATGGAAAAACCAAATAATACCCTTTTGAATTTAGTCAATATGTTCACATACAGAATCTCTTTACAATTTTTAAAAACTTTCCATAACTTGTTTGAACCTTTAGTTGTATCTTATTTAAAACAATCCTTTAACCGTCTAAACTAGGCAAAAATTTGCATTTTCACGCCTTATATTATTTCACTAAAGACGTATTTCACTTTCCTTATGCACCTTCCTTGTAAATCTGTTTTCAGTGTTCTCAATTACATGTTATAATGGCAACTGTTAGCAATGATTAATTTTGGTGAAATATTTGGTAAGTTATTTTAGTTACGTACTTAGGTGCAGATCAGGTCTGTTTCTGGCATAGCTAGGGGCATGACATTTATCCCCAGCCCTTAAAAACCTGTAAAGCATGAAATTCGAACAACTTTAAAAATCCAAAGAAGCAGTCCATGACCTTAAAGCATTTAGCCAACCTAGTTTCTGGCTTGCATAATTTAGAATATATATCTACATTTTGAAGACATTTCTATTTTTACCAATAATTTTAAAGCTAGCTTAAGTTATACTTAATTCACATGTATTTGAAAATTGCTTACACTTATTACTTGAGTGCTCTTACTTGCAAGCTAATTTGGTAGACACAACATGTAACAGTAAGTGTCCAAAGAGACACATCTAGACATGTATACACACAAATGAAGATCTAATAGCTTGGAACCCTAGCCATGACGTGGCAATACAAGTTCACTGGTTTTATTTTGTTTGCCCCAGTAGATAATCCAATAAAGGCTGTGAACCAAAATTTTGGGTAAAGCAGTTTCCATGGCAGTTTAATTTTTAAAGGCCGACCTCTGCAGACTCTAAAGAACACTGGGACCAAACAGCACCAAAGGAGAGCATCACATGTTAACTAGGCCATCTGCTTAGAACCACAGCACAAAAGCCTGTATATATGCAATGCCCTTCCACTTTCCCATTCAGTGGTAAACTCCAGATTCCATACAATGTTGGGGGCCAAATGGTATGGCAAATGTGAGACGAAATTCTAGGGAGGGTTTAGTACTAGACCTCAGAATTTCTGCCAGGGGTGTTCCCTTCAGAGAGGTTGAGGTCCGGAGGAACCCCTGTGGTGTCCCCTTTGGGATCCAGTCTTAGAGTGTCAGATGTCTCTGACCTTAGGTTTATGTTTTTCTTCCAGAGGCAATGGCCTACTATGAGCTTTATAAAACCACACTTCCCTATGCTAACCATTCCACTAGAGTGATAGCCATAAACTAAAAGGCATCATAGCTTTAATACTTTCAAAGTATTTGATCTAAGTGCTTGAGCCCAAAAGATTGAGACCAGCCTGGGGAACATATAAAGACCCTCTCTCTACAAAAAAATTTAAAAATAGCCATGCATGATGGTGTGCCCCTGTGGTCCCAGCAACTTGGGAGATTGATGGGACTGCATTACCTGAACCTGGGAGTTTAGGCTACAGTGAGCCATAATTGTGCCACTACACTACATCTTGGATGCCAGAGTAATACCCTGTGTGGTTTTTTTTTCTTTTTTTTTCTTTTTGAGCCACAGTTTCACTCTTGTTGCCCAGGGTGGAATGCAATGCCATGATCTCGGCTCACCACAACCTCCACCTCCTGGGATCAAGTGATTCTCCTGCCTCAGCCTCCCAAGTAGCTGGGATTACAGGCATGTGACACCACGCCTGGCTAATTTTGTATTTTTAGTAGAGACCGGGTTTCACCATGTTGCCATGCTGGTCTTGAACGCCTGACCTCAGGTGATCCACCCCCCTCAACCTCCCAAAGTGCTGGGATTACAGGCATGAGCCACCGTTCCCGCCTTATCCTGTCTTAAGAAAAAAAGCTATACACTTCAGGCATGTTAAGTTTTTCACATTGTTATGCAAAAAAGAAATTTTACATTTGTAAAACTAAAACTCAGTACCCACTAAGTAACAACTGCCCACTTTACCCTTTCTTCAGCCCTTGAGAAACATTCTTCTACTTTGTTTTTATGAATGTGACTGCTTAACATCTCTCATATAAGGGGTATCATATAGTATTCATTGTTTTGTTACTGGCTTATTTTAGGTAATATAATATTCTCAAGGTTTATCTTAAAATGTGACAAGATTTTTTTTTAGGCTAAATAATATTCCACTGTATGTGTATGTTATACTTTTTTGTGTTTGTAAGTGAAAGAACTTTTGAGTTGCTTCAGCCTTTTGGCTTTGTGAATACTGGTACAATAAACATAGATGGTCAAATATATTTTCCAGGTCTTGAGTTGCATACTTTGGATATAGATTCATAATTGAGATTGCTGTATTTGATGATACTTCCATGTTTAATTATTTGAGAAACCTAACATTTTACAGTGATGGCTGTATTTTTGTTTTCCACCAACAATCAACATGGGTTTCATTCACATTGCATCATCAATGGATTTGCTTCTTTTAAAAGATTTGTAATGGCCATTCTAATTAGTGTGAGGTGATTTTGGTTTTCATTGTAATTTTTATGCATTTCTCTACAAAGTAGTAATTTTGTATGTCCTTTCAAATGCTTCTTTCTAAAGTTTAGTTATGTGTCCATTTCTAAATCTAATTATTCAACTGTATTTTTAAATGTTGAGTTGTTTATATATTCTGAATATTAATTCCTATCACGTTAATATTTTCACCCATTTCCTAAAAGGCATCATCACTCTATTGAATGTTTTCTTTGATGTACAGAAATATTGTAGTGTAGTTAAATGTTTCTGTTCTTTTCTTTGTTGCTCAAGCATTTAATGTTGTATCTAAGAAAATGGTGCCAAGAGCAAAGTCATGTCCTTCCCTTATTTTGTTTCTAAGAGATTTATTATTTTATTATGTCTAAGTATTTTATTTAAACTCTTGTTTTTATATGGCTTAAGAAAATGATCCAACTTTATTTTATTAGTATAGGTTTCCAGTTTTCAACATTATATTTTGACTATAAAATCAAATTATTAATCAGATTTGATAAAATATTATTTATCTTTATGGTGTGTCATGGTAACATGGTGGAAGATTATTTGATCATATACAGAAGGGTTTATTTCTGGGCTCTCTATTCTGTTCTTTCATCTGTTTATCTGTCTTTGTGTCAGTACCATATTGTTTTTGTTATTGTAGCTTTTAATATGTTTTGAACTCAGGAAGTATAATGTCTCTTTGTTCTTTTTCATGGGTATTTATTTGGCTATAGTTCATAATCAAATTTGAAAATTTCAACCAAAAGTGTTGTAAAAAGCTGCTATTGGGATATTTATAGGGATTATACTGAATTTGTGTATCACTGTAGGTTACATTAACATCTTTAAAAAGTTAAGTTTTTGACTATTGAGCAAGAATATGTTGAAGAGTATGTTTTAATTTCGTATGTTTTTTGATTTGCCAGTTTTACTTTTGCTATTTCTAGTTTCATTCAGTTTTAGTCAGAAAACACACGTGTGTTATTTTGGTCTTTGATATGGTTTGACTCTCTGTCCCCATCCAAATCTCATCTTGAATTGTACTCCCATAATTTCCACATGTTGTGGGTAGTACCTGGTGGGAGATAATTTTAATCATGGGGGCAGTTTCCCTTGTACTGTTCTCGTGGTAGTGTTTAAGTCTCAGAAGATCTGATGGTTTTATCAAGAGTTTCTGCTTTTGCATCTTCCTCATTTTCTCTTGCTGCCATCATGTAAGAAGTACCTTTCATCTCCTGCCATGATTCTGAGGCTTTTCCAGCCATGTGGAACTGTAAGTCCAATTAAAACTTTTTTTTCTTCCCTGTTCATGGTAGGTCTTTATCAGCAGTGTAAAAACAGATTAATACAGTCTCCTTAAGTTTATTTGTTGTTGTTGTTTTGAGACACATTTTCCTCTGTTGCCCAGGTCAGAGTGCAATGGCATTATTTTGACTCACTGCAGCCTCAGCTTCCTGGGCTCAAGTGATCCTTCCCACCTGTCTCCCAAGTAGCTGGGACTACAGCTGCACTTAACCAGTATTCTTAAATGTAATAAGACTTGTTACGTGTCCTAACAGAATATACCAGGTGCAAATAAGAATATTGTGTATTCTCTTGCTTTTGACTGGAAAGTTTTGTACATGTCTGTTAAGCCTACGTGGTCTATGATATGGTATGGATGTCCATGTTCTCCGGACTTCATGCTGCATTATAATCCTCAGTGTTGGACGTGGAACCTGGTGAGAGCTGTTTGGGTCGTGGTCATAGGGGTAAATTCCTCATGAATGGCTTGACACCATCCTTTTGGTAATCGATAAGTTCGCACTTCATTGATTCAAGTGAGAGCTGTTTCCTTAAAAGAACGTGGCTACTTCACTCACACTTGCTCCGTCTCTTATCATGTGATATATCCAGTTATTCTTTGCCTGCTAGCATTATTGTTAGCTTCCTGAGATCCTCACCAAAGCTGATGCTGGCACACACTTCTTGTACAGTCTGCTTAGTTGACCGCCAAGTAAACTCTTTTTTCTTTATAAATGATCCACTTTCAGGTGTTCCTCTATATGCAAAGTAATTAATACAGTCTATAATGTTGTCTAAGTTTTCTGTTTTCTTACTGAATTTTCATCTGAATGTTCTAATTATTGAAAATGAGATCTTGATGTCTACAATTATTATGTTCCTATGTAGTTTTTTCTTCACTTAACATTTGCTTAATATATTTTAAAGCCCTGATGTTACATATAGATAGATAAATGTAATAGTTTTAGATTCCTGGTAACTTGACCCATTTTGCCATTATATAAGTCTTTGTCTCATGCTAGTACTTGACTTAAAGCATATAATGTCTAATATAATTATGACCACCTAAACAAATTGTGCTTACTATTAGCATGAAATATAAATTTTTTCCACTGTTACTTTCAGCCTGTTTGACTCAATGCTAAAATAAGTCTCTTGTAGGCACCATATTGTATGCATTTTTTTAAACACTCAGGCATTTATTCCTATTTCTTTTTATAATTTAATTAATTTATTTGTTCATTTATTTTTGAGATAGGGTATCACTCTGTCAACCAGACTGGTTTACAGTGGTGTGATCATGGCTCACTGCAGCCTCAATCTCTGAAACTTTTATGACCTCTCATTTCAGTCTCTGAAGTAGCTGGGTTACAAGTATATGCCATCACAAGCAGCCAGTTTTTTTGTTTCGTTTTGGTATTTTTTGTAGAGACAGGGTTTTTTCTTGTTGCTCAGGCTAGTCTTGGACTGCGGGGATCAAATGTTCGGTCCATGTCCTACTTCCAAAGTCCTGAGATTACATTTCTTTTTATTAAGTGGTTTAATTTATATTTTAAATAATTGCTTAAAAAATGGAGTAACTGTTACCAGTTTTATTATCACTGTTTTACGTATTTTTTTGTAGATATGTTTTCTCATTTCCTGTTTTGCTGCCTTAATTTTTATTTTTATTTTGCAGTGGTTTTGATTTTTTAATTTTGTTTTGCATATTTTTAATGAACATTTTGTAATCTTAAAATATGGAGATTATATAACACATCTTAAAGTTACAATAATATATTTTAATCTCATAACAACTTCAACTGAATACAAAAACTATACTTCTGTATGTATTTTCCAGTGTTATTGATATTAAAATTATTTTATATTGTGTACCTAGTAACAGATTTATGCAGATTTATATTTTGTTTATTGTATTCTATACAACCTTAAGAGTTTTATGCACCATCATTATGATAGTAAAGAATTCTATATGTCTTTATATTTACACTTAGTAGAGAGCTTTAAATTTGTATGTGGTTTTATAATACTGTTCAGTATTTTATTTTTCAGCAAATTGACTCATTTTAGCATTTCTTTTTTTTATATTGCAGTTTCACTGTGTTGCTAAGTCTGATCTTGAACTCCTGGTCTCAAGTGATCTCACTGCTGTGGTCACCTAAAGCTGTAGAATTATAAGCATGAGCTACTGTGCCTGTCCACCATGTAGCATGTTTTGTAGAACTATGGTAGTAATAATGAACACGCTCACCTTTTATTTTGGAAAGTATTTATTCATATCCTCTTTTTGAAGTAAAGTAATTTAGAATCAATAATTAGTGCTAAGAATTTTTTTTATTGCATCAAAATTTGGGAAGTTGTTTGACATTTTTATCTCCAAGTAACCTCTATATTACTTTTTCCGTATAGTCTTCTAAGATTCCTTTTGTGAATATATTGATCTACTTGATGGTGTCCAATCAGTTTTACATTCCATTTATAATTTTGTTTGACAGTTGCATTTTTGTATTGTATATTTTAGGGTACGCCACCTCACACCAGTTAATTGTGGTTTGATTAGTTTATAATTGTGTATGACAATATTTAACTCTTTATAATTGAAGACAGTATGGAGGAAAAATCAAATATGTATCAGCCATATGTCTATTGTCAATATAATTACCTCTTTTTTTGCCTGGATAAATATTATCCCTGTACTTTTTTATGACTACTATATTTGTTGTGTAGGTTTATTGTGGATGATTATTTAACCCTAAGTGAGTAGTCATAAAACTTTTTCTAATTTCAACACCCATCTGTGAATCTGTATTATTTTTGTGTGGGCGCAAATCTTTTTTATTATTTATTTATTTATTTACTTATTTTGAGATGAACTCTTGCTCTGTCACCAGGCTGGAGTTCAGTGGTGCAATCTTGGTTCATGGTAACCTCTGCCTCCTGGGTTCAAGCGATTCCACTGCCTCAGCCTCCAGAGTAGCTGGAACTACAAGCGTGCACCACCACACCCAGCTAATTCTTTGTATTTTAGTAGAGATGGGGTTTCACCATGTTGGGCAGGATGGTCTTGATCTCCTGACCTCGTCATCTGCCACCTTGGCCTCCCAATGTGCTGGGATTATAGATGTGAGCCGCTGCTCCCAACCGGGAGAAAATGTTAGATTTGAAGATAATTTTAAAACTATCACATATCTGAATCTATTCTAGATATTGTTCATTTTTACTTGTCAGAAACACACAACAAAATTTATAATACAGTATTATTAAATATTCATTTTGGTCATGTTAATTACATTGACATTATTATGCTACATATTGCTAGAATGTTTTTATCTCGCAAAGCCAAATCTCAATATACATTACACAACATGAATTTTTCTAATTTCTTGGCACTTTTCAAACACCACTCTGTTTTCTGTTTCTGAGAGTGTGGCTACTTTATGTATTTTATACAGTCTCTGTCTCTTTGAGGCTGGCTCATTTCTTTTGCATAATGTCATTAACATTTATCTTTATAGTTACAATATTTTCTGGTTTTTGAAAACTGAGTGAAATTCCAGTATTTTCAAATTATACCTACTGAATGATTTTGGTGACAGAAATTTGCATTACTTCAAGAATGCCATGTGAAATTCCAAAAGCATTGCATCAAATT
This sequence comes from Theropithecus gelada, assembly GCF_003255815.1. NCBI lineage: Eukaryota > Metazoa > Chordata > Mammalia > Primates > Cercopithecidae > Theropithecus > Theropithecus gelada. The sequence goes on along the minus strand of NC_037688.1, from coordinate 53,080,020 downwards.
TGTCGACTACATTGAGCGGTATGGACATCTTCATAATATTAATTATTTCAGCCTTTCAACAACAGCATGTTAAAGAGTTTGTTGTTTAATTTGTATATATTTGTGAAATTTTCAGTTTTTTTATGGTTTTATACTCTCATTCTATTTTGATGATAGTACTTTTTTAAAATTCAGTTTTAAAAATTTTGTCAGGACTCTTTTTTGACCTAAGAAGTGGTCTATCAAGGACAGTGTTGTATGAGATATTGAGATGAGTGTATCCTGATACTGTTGAGCAGTGTTCTCTATACCTCTGTTAGGAATAATTGTTTTATACTGCCTTCAAGTCCTCTGTTTCTTTACTAATGTGTCTTGTTTCATTTTTATTATAGATATGGGATATTGAAGTATCCTAATATATGCTCTGTGATTCTTTAGTTTTGTCAATATTTGCTTTATATACTTCGAACCTTAATGTGAGATGTACACATACACAAATGTACATAAAAATTTGTCATAGGTTCCCAGTGAATGAATCTATTATTACTTAGTATCTTTCTTTGTAGCTTCGGAGTTTGGAGTTCAAGTGAATTTTATAAAATATGAGAGTTTTTGACTTAAGATATAGCTTGTGTATTATTTTGAGCTGTTCTACCATTTTGTTAATATTTTTATGGACATCTACTTCTATTTGGTGCTCTCAGGTTTTTTTTTTTTTGTCATTAAATCTGAAATGACTTGTAGAAAGGCAAGTTGGGTCTTCGTTTTTAAAATATGTTGTATAAATCTCTATTGAAAGTATGTCTCTTGATTGAAAAGTTATGTATGTGTGTGTGTGTATATATGTATAATTAAATAGACTAATGCTATTTTACTCTTTTATTTGATTCTTGTATCTTTGTTTCTCATTTCCTGTCTTTCTGGTCTTTGTGTCTTTTTAATTTCTGTATTAATATGTTTTTACTTTCTTATTTTCTTTTGTGTATCTATACAGATATTTTCTTTGTGGTACCTTGTGGTTTACATAAAACCTCTGAAAGATACAACAATATACTTTAATCTGGTAAAAAATTAACTTCAGTTGCAAAGAAATATTCCTCATTACATTTGCTCTCACTTGTTATTTATGTTGCTAATTATATCTCTTTATGTTGTACATTCATTAACAGATGTTTATAAAAATTTCTATGCTTTTGTCTTTAAATTTTTAAACAATAATTTAAAATGTTTTTTGCACCTTTATGATAATGTTATGGAATTCTATTTTTGTGGATGTGCATATCTTTCCCAGAATGATGTGTTCTCGTATAATTAGGTACTGTTTTCTTGCATCATGTTATTTTCAGTGAAAGGAACTCTTTTTATCATCTTTGATATGTAGGTCACATGCAGTGCCAATATACTTTCTCAGAATTTGGTTATTTTGGAATGTTTTTTTCTTTTTATTTGGTAGAACAGTTTTGTTGTTGGTATAATTCTCCCTTGACATATTTTTTTCAGGACTTAGACTATAGCACATAGTTCCCTTCTGGCCTGCAAATTTTTTATTGGCAAATTCACTGTTTATCTCATAAGACTATGCTTGTAAATAACACATCACTTTTCTCTTGTAGCCCCCAAGATTTTCTTTTTGTCTGTGACTTTGGAAATTGTGTTCATATATATGTTTGTTATAAATATCTTTATGCATATCCTAGTTTGTTGAGCTTCTACATTTTTACATTGTTTTTTTCTTCCAGGATTTTTTTTTTGTTGTTGTTGACCAAATCTTGCTCTGTCATCCAGGCTGGAGTGCAGTGGCATGATCTCGGCTCACTGCAACCTGTGCTTCCTGGGTTCAAGCAATTCTCCTGTCTCAGCCTCCTGTGTAGCTGGAATTACAGGCGCACACCACCATGTCTAGCTAATTTTTATACTTTTAGTTGAGATGGGGTTTCACTATGTTGGTCAGGTTGGTCTCGAACTCCTGACCTCATGATCTGCCTGCCTCAGCCTCCCAAAGTGCTGAGATTACAGGCGTGAGCCACTGCACCTGGCCTCTTCTAGGATTTTTAGTTATTATTTCTTTTTGTACTTTTTACCTCTACAATTTTTTGATGTTTTAATGTTTTTGTTGTTCCATTTTTTATAGTTGTCTGTTTTCCTATTTCACTCAATATTATTTAATTTGAAATTAATTTATGCATCTTCATTTTTTATGGTTGCTTTCTGAACATTTTATAATTTTTATATGGGGCTATGTTGTAATATTTTGTATGCATTGTATTCTTTGAGACTTGGACATTTTAAAAGAGCTATCTGTCACAGTCTTTATGATGTAGCTTATTTTCTGGCATAGCCTGAAACCAATTGTTTTAGCTAGAGATTCTGGGAATCTCTCAAACATGTCCTTAGAATGTGTCTTGTCTGAAATTTTGTGTTCATTTTTTAGTTAAAAACATTTATTAGTGTTTCTTCTTAATGGCCAGTCGTCATTTTCTACATGTGTTTTCTCTCTGTAGTACTGCAGTCTGTCTACTGCTGTAGCATTTACCTTTGGTCTTAGCAGACTCAAACTGTCATTCTAAAGAATACCACTGTAGTTGTCTGTTCTCATGCTGCTAATAAAGACATACTGAAGACTGGGTAATTTAAAAAGAAAAAAGCTTTAGTGGACTCACTGTTCCATGTAAGTGGGGAGGCCTATCGTGGCAGAAAATAAAGGAAAATCAAAGTGACATCTTGCATGGTAGCAGACAGAGAAAGGGCATGTGCAGAGGAACTCTCCTTTATAAAAACTATCAGATTTTGTGAGACTTGTTAACTATCACAAGAACTGCATAGGAAATACCTGGCCCCATAATTCAATTACCTCCCACCAGGTTTCTCCCACAACTCAAGAGAATTATGGGAGCTGCAATTCAAAATGAGGTTTAAATGGGGACGCAGAACCAAACCATATTAGCCACCACTTCCTTTAGTACTTAATGCCATGGGAGACAGAAACCAGTGTGTGAAAAGCCAGAAATAGACATGTATGTATCACTATTATTCTAGGTTTTTTTTTTTTGAAAAAAAAACAGGTGTTGGCAATTTACTTCTAAAGGCGCACTATATTATGTTTGGGGAGCAGGAAGAGCTTTGTTGGATAAATGTTACAGGCTTTTCCTTCTATGTGACTCTGCATTGTGCTCACCTAGGATACTGCACACAAGTAACTTATTTATAAATCTTTCACAAATTTATTTTGTTCAGTGTGTTTTTGTTGAATTTACATGTGTATGAAGGAATTTAGAGTCTGTGGTCCTTTTCTATGTCATCTTGCTTATGTAGTTTGTATAATTTTATAGTTTAGATATATAGAGTATACAAATCTTAGTGTAGCAAGTGGAGTAATTTGTTATTTTTATTTTTTTTCAGTTATGTGTTCTTATTTTGCCCAAGACCTTTGGCCAGAGCAGAACGTAAAAAATTCATTTCAAAAAGTGATACTGAGAAGATACGGAAAACGTGGAGATGAGAATGTACCACTAAGAAAAGACTGTAAAAGTATGGATGATTGTAAAGTGCACGAAAGAGTTTATGAGAAACTTAACAAATGTTTGACAGCTACCCAGAGCAAAACATTTCTATGTTATAAATCTGTAAAAGTTGTTTATAAATTTTCAAATTCAAATAGATGTAAGACAAGACATCCTAAAAAGAAACCTTTTAAATGTAGCAAATGTGACAAATCATTTTGCATGCTTTTACATCTAATTCAACATAAAATAATTCATACTAGAGTGAATTCCTACAAATGTGAAGAATGTGGCAAAGCCTTTAACCGGTCCTCATACCTTACTACACATAAGATAATTCATACTGGAGAGAAACCATACAAATGTGAAGAATGTGGCAAGGCTTTTAACCACCCATCAACCTTTAGTAAACATAAGAGAATTCATAGTGGAGATAAACCCTACCAATGTGAAGAATGTGGAAAAGCTTTTAAGCAGTTATCAAACCTTAATAACCATAAGAGAATTCATACTGGAGAGAAACCTTTCAAATGTGAAGAATGTGGCAAAGCTTTTAACCAGCTATCAACCCTTACTAAACATAAGAGAATTCATACTGGAGAGAAACCCTACAAATGTGAAGAATGTGGGAAAGCTTTTAAGCAGTTATCAACCCTTACCAAACATAAGAGAATTCATAGTGGAGAGAAACCCTTCAAATGTGAAGAATGTGGCAAAGGCCTTTGTGACTCCTCATCCCTTACTATATATAAGAGAATTCATAGTGGAGGAAAATCCTACAAATGTGAAGAATGTGGCAAAGGCTTTTGCAACTCCTCATCCCTTACTACACATGAGGGAATTCATAGTGGGGAAAAACCCTACAAATGTGAAGAATGTGGCAAAACTTTTAACCACCCATCAACTCTTAGTAAACATAAGAGAATTCATAGTGGAGATAAACCTTACAAATATGGAAAAGCTTTTAAGCAGTTGTCAAACCTTAATAACCATAAGGGAATTCATACTGGAGAGAAACCCTTCAAATGTGAAGAATGTGGCAAAGCTTTTAAGCAGCTATTAACCCTCACTAAACATAAGAGAATTCATACTGGAGAGAAACCCTACAAATGTGAAGCATGTGGGAAAGCTTTTAAGCAGTCATCAACCCTTACCAAACATAAGAGGATTCATAGTGGAGAGAAACCCTTCAAACGTGAAGAATGTGACAAAGCTTTTAACCAGTTTTCAAACCTTACCACACATAAGAGAATTCGTAATGGAGCAAAGTCCTTCAAATGTGAAGAATGTTGCAAAGCTTTTAACCAGTTTTATAAACTTACTGTACATAAGAGAATTCATAATGGAGAGAAACCCTACAAATGTGAAGAATGTGGAAAAGCTTTTAATCACTCCTCAATCCTTGGGAAACATAAGATAATCCATAGTGGGGAAAAACCCTACAAATGTGAAGAGTGTGGCAAAGCTTTTAATCGCTCATCAATCCTTAGGAAACATAAGGTAATCCACAGTGGAAAAAAACCCTACAAATGTGAAGAATGTGGCAAGGCTTTTAATCACCCATCAACCCTTAGTAAACATAAGAGAATTCATAGTGGAGATAAACCCTACAAATGTGAAGAATGTGGAAAAGCTTTCAAGCAGTTATCAAACCTTAATAGCCATAAGAGAATTCATACTGGAGAGAAGCCCTTCAAATGTGAAACATGTGGCAAAGCTTTTAACCAGCTATCAACCCTTACTAAACATAAGAGAATTCATACTGGAGAGAAACCCTACAAATGTGAAGAATGTGGGAAAGCTTTTAAGCAGTCATCAACCGTTACCAAACATAAGAGAATTCATAGCGGAGAGAAACCGTTCAAATGTGAAGAATGTGGCAAAGGCTTTTGTGATTCCTCATCCCTTATGACACATAAGAGAATTCATAGTGGAGAGAAACCCTTCAAATGTGAAGAATGTGGCAAAGGCCTTTGTGACTCCTCATCCCTTGCAACACACAAGAGAATTCATAGTGGAGAGAAACCCTTCAAATGTGAAGAATGTGGCAAAGGCTTTTGTGACTCCTCGTCCCTTACAACACATAAGAGAGTTCATAGTGGAGAAAAACCCTACAAATGTGAAGAATGTGGCAAAGGTTTTTGCAAGTCCTCATCCCTTACTACACATAAGGGAATTCATAGTGGGGAAAAACCCTACAAATGTGAAGAATGTGGCAAAGCTTTTAACCACCTATCAACCCTTACTACACATAAGATAATTCATAGTGGGGAGAAACCCTACAAATGTGGAGAATGTGAGAAAGCTTTTAACCACCCGTCAACCCTTAGTAAACATAAGAGAATTCATAGTGGAGATAAACCTTACAAATGTGAAGAATGTGGAAAAGGTTTTAAGCAGTTGTCAAACCTTAGTAACCATAAGAGGATTCATACTGGAGAGAAACCCTTCAAATGTGAAGAATGTGGCAAAGCTTTTAACCAGCTAGCAACCCTTACTAAGCATAAGAGAATTCATACTGAAGAGAAACCCTACAAATGTGAAGAATGTGGGAATGCTTTTAAGCAGTCATCAACCCTTAACAAACATAAGAGAATTCATAGTGGAGAGAAACCCTTCAGAAATGAAGAATGTGGCAATGGCTTTTGTGACTCCTCATCCTTTACTACACATAAGAGAATTCATAGTGGAGAGAAACCCTTGAAATGTGAAGAATGTGGCAAAAGCTTTTGTGACTCCTCATCCCTTACTACACATAAGAGAATTCATAGTGGATAAAAACCTTTCAAATGTGAAGAATATGGCAAAGCTTTTAACCACCCATCAACCCTTACTAAACATAACTCATAGTGGAGATACACCCTTCAAATGTGAAGAATGTGGCAAACCTTTCAACCAGCCATCAAACTTTAGTATACATAAGAGCCTTCATACTGTAGAGAAGGCTTACAAATGTGAAGAATGTGGAAAATCTTATTAACTGTTTCTCAAACTTTACTAGACATAATTCATACTGGAGAGCAACCCTACATATGGGAAGAATGTGGCAAAGCCTTTAACTGGTCCTCAATCCTTATTACACATAAGGCAATTCGTACTGCAGAGAAACCCTACAAATGTGAACAGTAAGGAAAGGCTTTGGTGTATTCTTAGCCTTTACTTAAGAATTCATGCTAAAGAGCAACTCTATACAAATCTGAAGAATGTGGCAAAGGCTTTTGTGAATCCTCAGCCAGCCCTTGGTAAACATAAAATAACTCATATTGAAGCATGTAGGAAAGCTTTTTGTCAGTACTCAACTCTTACTAACCATAAGCGACTTCACACTGAAGAGAAATCCTACACTTGTGATGAATGTGGAAAAGTTTTTAACTGGTCCTTAAACCTTACAAAACATGAGATAATGCATAATGAATGGAAACTCTACTAATGGTAGTGTGGCAAAGCCTTTAGTGTATTATTAACCTTTACTAAACATAAGGTAATTCATACTGGAGAGAATTCCAACAAATATGAAAAATGTGATGAAGATTTTAACAAGTTCTCAACACTTACTACACACAATTCATACTGGAGAGAAACCCTACTAGCACAAAGAATGTGGCAAAGCCTTTTACGAGTCCTCAGTTCATAGCAGACATAAAATAATTTATATTGCAGAAAAACTCTATGAACCCAAAAGATGGGACAATGCTTTTAACAACACGTCAAACCTTTTTTTTTTTTTTTTTTTTTTTTTTGATGGCGTCTCACTCTGTCACCCAGGCTGGAGTGCAGTAGCATGTTCTCAGCTCACTGCAAGCTCCGCCTCCCGAGTTCATGCCATTCTCCTGCCTCAGCCTCACGAGTAGCTGGGACTACAGGCGCCTGCCACCATGCCCGGCTAATTTTTTGCATTTTTTAGAGATGGGGTTTCACCATGTTTGCCAGGATGGTCTCTATCTCCTGACCTCATAATCCACCTGCCTTGGCTTCCCAAAGTCCTGAGATTGCAAGCATGAGCCACTGTACCCAGCCCACCTCAAACTTTTGGAAATATGTTCCCAGACCCCAGAAATGTGAAGAATATGTCAAAGACTTTAAATGGTTGTCAGTCTTGATTGTAGGTAAGATACTTCATACTGTAGAAAACTACATATGTGAAGAATGTAACAAAACTTTTAGTGCTCACATTTTATTGCACAAGAAAGCATTTATACTTGAGAAAAAAACTGTAGAATTATAAAGAATGTGGAAAAGCCATTGATATCTACTCATATCTTAATATCCAAGAACTCAATAAAAGCATTGTAAGTGTAATTACTGGCAAAATATCTTTCAGAAAATATAAACCGTTAAAGTGAAGAAGAGTATTCATTCTGAAGACAAACATTACAAATGTACAGGGGGTTGTAGTATGATTACTTGTGTCATAGACATTATTGTACAGATTTTGTATTAGAGGAAAACCCTGAAACAGTTTCTCAAACCTTGTTCAACATAAGGGAATTTATATTGGAGAAAAACCTAATAAATGTAATGATTTTGAATGAAGAATTGTTAAAAAATGACAGCGAAAAAAACACCAGAGTTGATAGTAAAATATATTTTTACAGATGCAGTAAATATGAAAAAGACATTTACTTCAAAATTAGGTGTATGTCAACATCAGATATTTCACAGTTGAAATTTCAACTAAGGCACTGACCCTCGAGACATTACACTAAATCAGAGTGTTGAGTGTAGAAAATTACCCAAAACTAAAGATGTTAGGTAAATTATTTGTAAATAACTTTAAGAAAACGGGAGAGTTACAATTGCATTCAAAGTATACTATTTTCAATGAAAAAACTTAGTTTTTGGGGGGAGGGGGAAATTAGTAATGATACAGTTCATCTCACAAATTACTTCATGCTGTATCTTTTATTTTAGTGGTCATAATAAAAATCATAGAAAAATATAAATAATATCCATACATTTCTAAGTCCTGAATAAGTATTTTTAAAAATTTGTTACATGTTTTTATTTGAACATGTGAACTCTGCCCGCAAACACATACAGACTTTGAGTGCTGATTCACATAAAGTTAAATACACACGTTAGTCTAATGATACGCCTTAATTGTAATAGAATCGTAGAGTGTGTTTGTGTGTGTATGAGTTTTACCTATTTTCAGGAAAAAAGCAATATTAGAACAAAACAAATTAATAAGGTGTCTAATTTACTAAACTAAAAACCTCAAGAATGCTGAATGCAAATCTGTTTAATTCATTACTGTACACACTATTTTTCCTGATACTTATAATTTGTTTTTTGTTTTATAGTATAAGATGTATTAATTGTGAGCTGGTTAGTAATTAATTTTCATAAAATTTTGTAGGGCACATGAAGTAATTTTTAGATGTAATTTCATAATTAGTATACTTATACTTTTTTAGTTAGAGCATTGTGTTCAGTTGGAGAACCTTCTGTAAGCTTTCTATTTAGTTCCTTTTACATTTTAAAATTGATATAAGTAAATTTATTGGCTTATGACGTAAGTCAGTTTATTCAGATAACTACTTGGGAGGCTTCATGAGTCATGAGGATTTTGGGTTTGTCTTTTTTTGTTTTTTCTGTCTGCTGGTTTTTTTTTTTTTTTTTTTTTTTTGAGACGGTGTCTCACTCTGTCCCCCAGTCTGGAGTGCAGTGGGATGATCTTGGCTCACTGCAACCTCCACCTCTCGAGTTCAAGTTCCCCTGTCTCAGCCTTCCCAGTAGCTGCGATTACATGTGCTTGCCATGACACTTGCCTGATTTTTCTGCTTTTAGTTTCATCATGTTGGCCAGGCTTGTCTTGAACTCCTGGCCTCAGGTGATCTGACAGTCTCGGCCTCCCAAAGTGCTGGGATTACAGGTGTGAGCCACCACACCTGGCAAAGATGTTTTGATATATTAATGTAGCAAACAAAAATGACAGTGCTTATGTAACAGATGCTCTGTAATTTCTGCTGGAGTTAGTTTGCAAGTTCAAGTCAGAGATGGAAAATATCAATGGTGAAGAAATAACATTGATTCTTCATGTGGACAGAACGTTTTTTCCTGGCTGCACAGCTGACACTTGATTGATTTGAAGATGACTTCTGCTTTTATTTTCTGATTATCTTCAGTTTTTTTGTCTTAGGTGTATTCCAACTATGTATGCATCACAGAGCTTCTTTTTCTGTGTTATGGCTACAGTGTTCTCACTTTCATTTTTATGCCATGTCATTTCACATGGTACATTGTAGATTTTGATGAGAAAGTTGTTTTTTGTTTTGTTTTGTTTTTTGAGATGGAGTTTCACTCTTGTTGCCCAGGCTGAAGTGCAATGGTGATCTCGGGTCACCACAACCTCTGCCTCTTGGGTTTAAGTGATTCTCCTGCCTCAGCCTCTGGAGTAGCTGGGATTACAGGCATGTACCAACACACCCGGCTAATTTTGTATGTTTAGTAGAGATGGGGTTTTTCCATGTTGGTCAGGCTGGTCTCAAACTCCCAGCTGCAGGTTATCTGCCCCTTGGCCTTCCAAAGTGCTGAGATTACAGGCGTGAGCCACTGCTTACGGCCCGAAAGTTGGTATTTTTAATGTACTAAAAGTTGGTTTTAACTGGAGAGTTTGCTTATCAGTATAACTTTGACATCAGGTAAAGGCATACATTATCCACAGGGGAGAGAATTAAATCATTTAACATTGTTTTTCTTTGTTTGTAAAAGAAAAATTTTAAAAGATTCTTATACAGAGTGTGCCAAATATAAAATATATCTTCGAAATTAAATTTTTAACAGTTAATGGTAAGGAATTTTTAATGTTTTGTGATATAACACAACTTATGTTTCCATGCAGAATTTTCTGTATTTAAGCGTGAATGTTAAAATTTGCAAAATAATAAAATTACCTCTGTAGATTTTAAATTTGAATAATTTTTGATATTGATATTACAGTTTGAAGGAATTTCTCACTTCTTTTGTATAATCTTTTTATTGGGTGAAGTTTAGCATACAGTTTTTATACTTAGTCACCTAACTGTAGCCAACTCCTTGGCTATTTTCTCTGGAAAACGTGATTATGCCAGTTTTTGAATTAAAAGATTTTCTGTTATTTTCCTCGCAAACTTATTTACTGTGTTCACAGAGTGGCCAGTCACAGGACCACCAGCAATGCCTGCACTTTTACTATCTTTAATTCCATTACCATCATCACCAGAAACTCCAGGTGTCCCAAACTTAAAGTAAAAGCCCTAAAATACACTGGCTTCTCCCAGGCACTGTGCTGTGTCCAGAACATGATGTTAACTATCAGAGTTTCTATGGTTATAATTGACAAATGACAAAACAGCACAAAGCTATATATTGTTAGTACTATTCAGGCAAGTTTATGACAAATAGAGACCATATTTGAACTATTGTTAACTTTCTATAAAGTTTTAAAAATATTATTTTAACTTGATAGAGGAAAAGGGTATTCTTTAAAATATGATATTTTTTAAGTATATATACATTGTCAAATGCTTAGTTGTATGTAATAAATGCATTAACTCACAGAATCAACATTTTTGCAGTGGGACCACATGGCATTGTCTTAGTATTTTTCAAAAATACGAATACATTATTATGCACGATAGTCACCATGCTGTACAATAAATCTCTTATTCTTCCTATGCAACTATAGTTATGTATTCTTGGATAGACATTTTTCCAACCCCCCTTTTCTTCTAAATACCTTGGCACCTGGTGGTCACTATTTTACTCTGTACTTCAATGAGATTAAGTTTTTTAGAATCCATGTGTAAGTGGAATCATAAGATACTAGTCTTTCTGTGACTAGCTTAATTCAACTAATCTCTTCCAGATTAATCCATGTCATTTAAAATAATAGAATTTTTTAAAAGGTAAATAATCCATTTTGTATGTATACTATATTGTATTCATTTATGTATTAGATGTTGAACAGTTAATTCTATATTTGGGCTATTGTGAAGAGTGCTGCAAACAACATAGAAGTGCAAGTATTTGTTCATTCTTATTTTATTGTGAATATATATCTAAAAGTGCAATTACTGTATTATATGGTAGATTGATTTTAAATTTTTTTCAGAAATCTCTCGTTTTTTTTGAATGGCGGTCCTCATTTATGTTCAAACCAATAGTGTGCAGGCATTTTCTTTACATCTTTACCAACGCTCTTTTTCATTTGGTAAGAATTTTTGGAACAGGAGTGATTTGATAGCTCATAGGTATTTTTTGTTGCCTTCCTCTGACAATAATTGACACTGAGCATTTTTTAATATATCTCTTGGCCATGTCTTGTCTTGAAAAATATTTAAGATTTTTGCTCATAGTTATTTGTTTTTTGTTGTGTAGTCATTTGAGTTTCTTGCATATTTTATATATTATCCCCTTGTCATTCAATAATTTGCAAATACTTTCTCCCATTGTTTAGTTGTCTTGTAATGTTGATTGTATTCGATTCTGTACAGCAGGTTTTTAATTTGAAATAATCTGACTCTTCCATTTTTTCTTTTATTCTCTGGGATTTTGAGGTTAAATTTAAAAAGTCATTGCCCGGACCAATGTTGTGAGCCTTTTAGTCGGTATGTTTATAGTAGTTTAGAGTTTCCAGTCTTACATTTAAGTAACTAATTTATTTTGAATTCTGAGATGAGGATCTCATTTTATTGCTTTGAATGTGGATATAAAGTTTCCCCAACACCATTTATTGAAGATACTGCCTTTTCCCTAAGAAACTGTGACCTTTTTAAGTATGTTACTGGTATTTTGATAGAGGTTGCATTATATCTGTAGATCATTATGTGTAATAGAGATAGTTAACAATATTAATGCCAATTCATGAATGAGTAATATTTTCCATTTTTGTGTTATTTAATGTTTTTAGAGTACAATGTAAAGTGTTTCACCTTTTTGGTTGAGTTTATTTCAAAGTATAGTTACTACAGCTATTGTGGATAAGATTGTTTTTAAATTTCATTTTGATATAGTTGTTAGGGTATAGAAGTCCTACTGACTTTAGGATGTTGCTTTTGTGTTCTGCAAGTTTAATGAATTTGTTTAATAGTTCTGATAGTTTTTAGTAAAGTGTTCAACTTTTCTATACATAAGATTATGTCATCTTTGAACAGGATAATTTAAATTCTTTTATTCAATCTGAATTCGTTTGATTTTATTCTCTAATTTCTCTATCTTGGACATTTTGTACCATGTTTAGTAGGACTGAAGAAAGTGGACATCCTTGTTCTAGCTCATAGAGTGAAAGCTTATAACTTTTCCTGTTTAGTATGTTCTTAGTTGTTTTTTTTTTTTTTTTTTGCTATGCATGAGATTTATTGGCTTGAGATGATTTTTCCTATACCCAATTTTTTCAGAGATTTATCATAAAGGGATGTTAAATTATGTCAAACTTTTATTCTACATCTATTTAAATTTTAGAGTTGTGAAGTCATAACTAATTCTACATAAATAAAAAAAAGTTTTAAAGACTACTATGAACATAACTGTGCATGCAAATTACAAAATTTGTAGAAAATAAATAATTTTCTGAGTACCCACAACTTCCTAAGATTGAACCAGAAGAAACAGAAGTCTTGAACAGAGCAAAAATGTATAAAATATATAATGAGATTGAATAAGTAATACAAAACATACCAATCACAAAAATCCCTGGATGACTGGGTGCGGTGGCCCATGCCTGTAATCCCAGTACTCTGGGAGGCCATGGCAGGTGGATCACCTGAGGTCGGGAGTTCAAGACCAGCCTGAAAAACATGGAGGAACCCTGTCTCTACTAAAAATACAAAAATTAGGCAGGCGTGGTGGCACATATCTGTAATCCCAACTACTTGGGAGGGTGAGGCAGGAGAATTGGCTCAACCTGGGTGGTGGAGGTTGTGGTCCTCTGAGATCATGCCATTGCACTCCAGCCTGGGCAACAAGAGTGAAACTCTGTCTCAGAATAATAATATAATAATAATAATAAATAATAATAATAATAAGCCCTGGATCAGATGAATTCACAGCCAAATCCTACTACATATACAAAGATGAGCTGGTACTATACTGAATGTATTCCAAGAAAATCAAGGTGAGATTCCACCCTAACTCATGTGAAATCGGTATTGTTTTGATACTAGAATCTAGTGAAGACACAACAATAACAAAAGAAAAACACAGGCCAATGTTCCTGTGAACATTAAAACAAATTCTCTCTGAAATACCAGCAAGCTGAATTCATGAGTAAATATTTTGCCACAATCATGTGAGTTTTATTCTGTATTCAAGAATGTTCCATTATATGCAAGTCAATATAAGTGCAATTTACCTTGTAACAATAATAGCAAAAAGTTATTAACTAAATAGATACAGAAAAAGCACTCAAGAAAATCCAATATTTATGGGACAATGACAAAATATACCTCAAAATAATAAGAGCCATCTATTACAGATTCTCAACTAACATCATACTGAACAAGCCAATGTGGATGCATTCTTCATATGAATAGAAGTAAGACCAGAATATCTACTGTAAACATTCCTGTCAACATAGTTCTGAAAGTCCTAGCCAGACCAGTCTAACAAAAGGCATTTATATAACAATAAAGTCAAATTATTTTCACTGATGACATAATTTTCTACCTAGATTTCACCAAAAGACTTCTAAGCCTAAAAATGACTTCAGCAAAGTCTCAGAATATAAAATCAATATAGACAAATGAGTAGTATTTCACACACCAATAACTTTGAAGCTGAGAACAAAATTGAAAACATGGTTCTGTTTACAATAGACACAAAAAATAATACCTAGAAATACGTTAAATCAAGGAAGTAATATCTCTACAAGGAGAACCACAAAATACTGCTGAAAGAAATTAGAGACAACACAAATGTTAATGTAAAAGCATTCCATGCTCATTGAATTGAATAGTCAATATAATTCAAATGTTTGGGCTGACTAAAGCAACCTGCAGATTAAGTGTTATTTCTATCACGCTATCAATGCCATTTTTATAGAAAAAAATACTATTCTAAAATTTATATGGAAGAATAAAAATGCCCAAATAGCCAAGGCAACTTTACACGAAAAGAACCTGGAGGCCCCACGTTACCTGAGTTCAAACTGTACTACAAACTACAGTTACCAGTATAACATGGTTCTATTGCAATAATATACATATAGACCCCTGGAACAGAAGAGAGAGCCCTGAAATAAAGGTACACTTCTACAACCAACTTATTTTTGACAAAGTCAATAGAAATAGATGAATGGGAATTAACTCGCTGTTTAATAAATGGTACCAAGAAAATTGGTTAGTCATGTGCAGAAGAAGAAAACTGGACCCCTACCTCTTACCATATAAAAAACATGACTAAAGATAGATTAATAACTGTGAGACTTAAAGCTATAGAAATCCTAGATGAACATCTAGAAATTATTCTAGATACTGGCTCCTAAATAAAATTTATGACTAACATTTTAAAAGTGAATGCAACACAAAAATAAAAAATTCCATCTAATTAAAGAGCTTCTACATAGCAAAAGAAACCATTAGCCAAGTAAACAGACAACCTGCATTATGGAATTAAATATTTGTAAACTGCATATAAAAAGGATTAATATACAGAATTTATGAGAAATTTAATAAGCAAAAGAGACAAATAGGCACTTCTCAAAGGAAGACCTAAGAGCTGGCAATAAACATGCAAAAAGTTGCTCAATATTCATAATCATCAGAGTCACGTCCATCAAAATGACAGTGTGGTACCATTTTACACCAGTTAAAATTGCTGGTATTAAAAAGTGAAAAAACAGATGTAGTTTTGAAGAAAAGGAAATTTGTATACACTTGGTGAGAATGCAAATTAATTCAGCTCCTGTGGAAAGCAGTTTGGAGATTTCTCAAAGAACTAAAAATAAAATTGCCTTTTGACCCATCAATCTTATCAGTGGGTATATAGCCAAAGGAGAATAAATTATTTTGCCAAGAAGATACTAAACAATCACTTGTTTATTGAAGCACTATTTACAAAAACAAAGACATATAATTAAACGAGGTACTTAGGAATCTTAGATTGGATAAGAATAATGAGGTACTTATACACTGTGCAATACTATACAGCCACAGAAAATAATAATTTTTTTGTGCAGCAACATGTATACAGCAGAAGGCCATATTCTAAGCTAATTCACACAAATCAGAAAAACAAATACCACATGTTCTCACTTACATGTGGGAGCTAAACATTGGGTGCACATGGAAAAAGATGGAAACAGTAAACACTGGGAATTTTAAAAAGAAAAAAGGAAGGGAGACAAGTATTGAGAAACTATCGGATCTGATGTATGCTGTTTGGGAAATGGGATTATTAAGTGCCCAAGCCTCAACATCATGCAATTTACCAATGTTACAAATCTGCATATGTACCTTCTGAATTTAAAATAAAAATAAATCCTTTGTGGTATAATGACATGTTAGATTTCTCCAATTCTGGGTTAACAGTTGTAATTAGTGGTGAAAGAATTATTTACTCCTTAAGGCATAGGAATGAATGTTTGTTTACCAGGACTCTTTGCATTCTATAAGCTGCTATCTCTGAAAACTCTTGACCTATAGCCCGAGAAGTGTTTTTATCCCTAAATATGCAGCTAAAACAAATGACTCTACATCTTTATCATTTATTATCTGTACAGTAGACTATAGAGTTAATTTGTAACTCTACTCTTGGGGTAAAATGGTATGTTTAATCCCTTTTTTTTCAGAATGAACCATTTTTGAAAATGTGAGGCTGTGAAAATCCTGCTAAATTGCTGAATTAGGAAAAGGAAATATTTTAAAAAAACGCATAAAGGTCTTACTGCCATGGCTCAATAATGATGAAACAGACAGTGTGGGTTATTCGAGACTTACATTGCTGCAAATGCTCATTCCATCACAATCATTCTGGTAAAAAAAAGGAGCAATGGGTTAAGAAGGTTTAGAATACTTTTCTGATTCAATTGCAGTGTTAGATTTCTGTTTTTATTTGCTTTATAGAAGTCTGTACTTCAACAAAAGATGCCATGAATTTCAAGTTAATATGCTCACACATATATTCTCTGTAGAAGGGTACTAATGTGTTTGAATCGAAGTGTAGCATTTGTGGCCAGGCATAATGGCTCATGCGTGTAATCTGAGCACTTTGGGAGGCTAAGGTGGGCGAATCTCCTGAGGTCAATGAGATCAGACTGGCCAACATGGTGAAGCCCCATCTCTACTAAAAATACAAAATTAGCTTGGCATGGTTGTGCACACCTGTAATCCCACCTACTCGAGAGTTTAAGGCAGGAGAATCGCTTGAACCCAGGAGGCAGAGGTTGCAGTGAGCCAAGATTGCACCATTGCACTCCAGCCTGGGTGACAAGAGTGACTCCATCTCAACAACAACAACAAAAATGTAGCACAAGGCCTTTCTTGTGCTGTTCTGTTTGTGTGAAATAGGAAGGCAGAAAGTAAAGCAGAGTCAATCATATTTCTAGTTTCTACAGTGACAGCATCTGAAATCTAGTGTTAAGTCAACTAGAAATAATGATAGTATTTACAAACTGAGAAAAAACAATTCTTTGTATTTTTAGTTTATTTTTTATAGTTTATAAAATGTAGTTTCTGAATTATTAAGTTAAACAACTTGAACATGCAGATACATAAAATTTCATCTGGATGATAGTATTAATATTTTAATAGCTTATGATTTTGAGTTACAATTGCCTCACTTGGTTTACCTGAAAGCAGTAGTTTATTTTCTAAGTATAAATAGAGAATAGGCTTTCCATAATCCTAAGTATAGAGATGCTTTAAGATTAACACTATGATTATATCTGAATAAAATTTATAGATTTCAAGTAACAGAAATTTTGATTTTTTAATAGATGTGAGAAAGCAATGAAAATAATTTGTTAAAGTGAGTTTTTAAAAAATCTTCACGTGTTCAGTAAATAACATTTGAAACCACATCGTGACTGACCAGTAATTCCAATCTATTTTATTTTAGTCACTGAGAAAACTTAATTATTCAACAAAGGTATTTTTATATTAGTGGTTTTGAAACTTTCAGAAACTAGATCACTCAATGGATAATGATGTGTATGCAGACTACAAATATTCTATATAATGAGGCTCATTTTACCTTTTAATATAAAAATTCAATATATTTTAAAAATAAAATTATTGCCTTTTTAAGTCAGAAGAGGGATGTCATTGTTAGAATTAATCTACCAAAGTATTTGTTTTAGACTTAATAATAACTACTTTAAACTGAAAATCAAGTTCTACCTACTAGCTAATTTAAAGCTGAAATGCGAAGTCAGGAATGAAAACAAGCATTGGATTAGAGTGTGTTTGGCATAATGGTTAAGATTGAAACTCAGTATCAGGTGGTTCCTGATTGCGTCCCAGGTCAGCCAATTATGGGCTGTATGACCTGAATAGTTTTATGTCCTGTCTGTGCTTGACTCCTCAGCTGTACACCGAGGATAATACTGCCAAAATCCTAGGGTTTTGGTAAAATGGAAGCAATTAATGCAAATAAAGGTGCCAGAAGAGCACACAGCACATAGCAAGTGTATGGACAATTTATAAGCCCTTATTTGTTGATTCTGTTAGATCATGATAAATGCTAATCCTGAAAACAAGGTGGCCACATTAGTAGTTTAACCCGTTTTCATTCTTATTCAGTCTGTGGTAAAATAGAGGTTGGCAAATTCCCATATATTCATATATGACATGTATATAAATATGAAAAGATTTCTTATTGAGTACTATTTACCCTCCAGTAACACTAGACAAATAAGCATTTAAATACTGGATGTTTGTCAATTTAAAAATTAGAGAAGGAGGCAAACTCTTTTTTCATCTATTGAATAAATTCCTTATGTTCATTTGTTAAATTTAAATGTAGTTTAAAAATATAAATTCAAATAACTTTTCTTCTCTAACAAGTGAAGGAAATTATTTATTTAGATATTTAGAGAATTTTAAAGAGTTGCTTTAGAGTCTTTTAAAGTATTATATTGTTTTGAACATAAAAAATCAACATTTGATTCCTGAGTGTTGGGTTCAGACTATTCATGATATTAAAAGTTTACTTACCTACATCACGAAATGAGCAAGCCAGTTGAAATAAAAATATATATGTGTATGTTTCCTGGAATTTTAAGAGGAAAAAACATTTTTCTCTAGTCTAATTTCTTAAAGTTTTTCTCTCTTTTTTTTTTAATTACTAGTATTTTAGATTGACAAGTTAAAGATGCATACATTTATGGGATACAATGGGATGTTTTAATATAGGTATATAATATGAAATAAGCCATATTAAATAACATTTATCAGCTCACTTAGCAATCATTTTTTGTGGTGAGACATTTGAAATTTACTCACGGTTATTTTGAAATATATAATACAGTACAGTTTACTAGAGTCATGCTGCTGTGTAATAGATCTCAAAACTTATTTTCCCTATTTGAAACCTTGTACCCTTTGATCAACAACTTCTTATTTTCTTCCCATCACTCCCAGCCTCTAATAACCACTATTCCACTTTCTACTTTTTTGAGTTAAACTTTGTTAGATTCTACATATACATGAGATCATGCAGTATTTGTCTTTCTTTGTCAGGTTTATTCCGTCTAGCATGGTGTCCTCCAAATTTATCTATATTGTTTTAAATAGTAAGATTTACCCCTTTTTAAGACTAAATAGTATTCCATTGTGTATCTATACCACATTTAAGAAAATTAATTTAGATATATTAATGTATTCATCTATTGGTTTGAAACAATCGTTTCTTATTTAGGGATATTTTTTGTCAAAGCAGGTGTGTCTCAGATTACTAGAAGTGAAACCTCATGCCTTGGAATTGCCAGATAAACATTCCTTGGCCTTTGTTGTATGCATCAAAAGGATTGATGGCGTGAGTTTACTGGTGCAGAGAACCATTGCAAGTCTTCGCCTAAAGAAAATTTTTAGAGGTGTGTTTGTAAAAGTCACCCCCACCCAGAACCTAAAAATCTGCTTATAGTGGAAGCTTATATAGTGGGACCTTATGGGACCTGGGGATTTCCAAATCTGAAGTCTGTCCAGGATCTCATTTTGAAACGTGGACAAGCCAAGGTCAAGAATAAGACCATCCTTCTGACAGACAACACAGTGATTGAGGAGCATCTGAGGAAGTTTGGTGTCATTTGCTTGGAAGACTAGTAATGAAATTGCCTTTCCAAAGAAGCATTTCCAGGAGATCTCATGGTTCTTGTGCCATTTCTACCTCTCAGTGGCCTGTCATGCTACCAAAAATAGAACAGGCTTCCTCAAGGAAATGGGCACACCTGGGTATCGAGATGAACACATCAAGCAGCTTACCCGTCAGCTGAACTAGACCCATTTGCCAAAACTGCAGTGAATTTTTATCAATGAAATGGAAGCATGTTTTTGGCTTTTTGGAGAATTTGTATCAAGTATATTCAGAGAAGATTATTTTCCAGTTTATCTTCAAAAACTGGAAAGGAAGGGTCAAAGAAAAGACAGTAGCTTATATTCACGGCAAGTAACTCTCATCACACTCCAGTTCCAAGGAAAATTCTAGAGTTTTCCACATTGGCTGCCACCTTATCTGAAAGCAGCATATTCTATGGAGGAAGGAGTCCTGCTTTCTTCCATCTATTCTAGGGTTTAGTGTTGGTAAATGAGTAACTCTAGCATTTGTACAAGCTCCCTAAGACTCCTGCAGCAGTCAACCAAGCACAGGGACGTAATTGAATCTGGAGATTCCTGGGGACTTGTTTTGAAAAAGCCATGACATACATATAGGAAGAAAGACACAAAAGTAAATATTCATTTGTCTCTGCTGTAAGTCTATGTTCTAACTTTTCAGTGATGGCTTTGAGAGCTCTCAGACTTGACTGGCTCTAAGTGTATCTGGTGACTTTTGTATTCTAACCTGAAACTGGTTTAGTACTTTTTCCTAAAAGCTCAAGATTTGAGAATGGGGACTCCTTCACCAGAAAAACATGTATAAACTCAAAATGTTGCTTGCAGTTCTATGGTGTTTAGACCTTTCTCAATTACCTGTGCTCTTTACTGGTTTTGTTTTGTTTTTTGTTTTTGTCTTTGTTTTGAGATGGAGTCTCACTCTGTTGCCCAGGCTGGAGTGCAGTGGCATGATCTCAGCTCACTGCAGCCTCCACCTTGTGAGTTAAAGTGATTCTCCTGCCTCAGCCTCCCAAGTAGCTGGGATTAAGGCATGTGCCATCATGACTGGATAATTTTTGTAGTTTTAGTAGAGACGGAGACAGGGTTTTCACCATGATGGCCAGGCTAGTCTCGAACTCATGACCCCAAGTGATCTACCCACCTGTGCCTCCCAAAGTGCTGGGATTACAGGTGTGAGCAACCGCACCTGGCCCTTGTGTACCTTATGTGAGGAAGTCCTGCTCTTACTCAGTATATGTCATGCAGACCCTGATCTTGCTACTCTTGTTCCATGTCCTGTAGAAGACCAAAGTTTACCAAGATAGCTTTTTCCCTTCATGTTGGCAGACAGTGTTGCCCCCTGCACCATCTATAACTCAGAAATGCCCACTATTTCTCCCCCTGGGCTTCAGGATAGAATTATCTGTTTTTTCTGATGATCAGCACTCTCCCTTAAAACACAAATCAGGAAGGAATTAACAATTTTCTTCGTTTGTCATAAATGAAATTAGCACTGATTGGCTTTGTAGGCCCCAGACAGGCAGGCAGCTTAATTTGTTCCTTGCATATTCTAGTTTCTGGAAGTATTACCCCTTGTCCTGCTGGTAATGACATAGTAGCTAGCAGACCAGCAACTGGGCATCTGGGGATTTTAACCCTGAAAACAGTGGGTTTGATAGTGCTTGTGTTTTTCATCAGTGTCCACCCCAAGTGGGTCTGAAGTTCCTGCTACTGTCTTCACTTAGTTACCGCCCACTTGCCATCTGAGCAATTGGTGAGGATGTGTCAGGCCTAGGTTAAACTTGGAAACATGCTTGACCATTCTATTCCCTGCTCCTTTCAGATCAGTTTGGCTGCAATTTTGACACCTGGGACCCTCAAGCATAGCTGGGAAATCAAGTTAGAGGTATAACTGCCTTAAAATATGCCCACTTATGAGGTAATTAGATTGATTCTCTCCAGAGGTAACCTGCCAAGAAGAGATGCTATAGATGTTACTCTTATACTGTAAAACATTGTGAAATCAGATTACTTTAAAATGATGTATTACAAACTTATGGAAAAAGCAGTTATGACTATGGAAGCCCAAGGCTTATATCCCAGCTGTCTTACACTAAATATGGGTACAGTGTTTCCACTCTTGTCTAAAAATGGGAGCTAATACCCTCCAACTTGTTTGCCTGACATGATGGTTAAAAGGATTAAGCAAAACAATAGTTTGTAATTTATTCTGTCAGAGCAAACTGATGGTAAATAAAAGGAATAAGTTGACTAAAAATAACTTTTTTTAAAAAATAAGAAAAACCATAAAACATGTTTGTAATTTATAATTGTAAACAAATAAAAGATATTATGAAAATCAAATTCACATCTTTGAATGGCTTGGCATAATAGCCATGTTTTTTTAAATGGCTAGATTACTGACAAAAAGCAAAGAAAATATTTTGGTTTTGCTCAATCATTAAGTTTTTGACCTTCTAAATCTAAAATACTGCCAAAAGGATTTGAAGGGAATATTTTTTAGGTGGCTTCTTAGGGTTTCCAATGCAATACAAGAAGAATTTTGATAGGCCAAAAAAAAAAATGCATTCTACATACACAAATTTCTCTTCTCTGATTGCTTTAACATTGAAAATTGAAGGTTGAAAATTTAGTGTCTCAGTATAGAGTAAAAATATTTATTTTTCAGTCAAGCAAATAATTCTGTAAAACTAATGGGTAACAGATACCTTTAGCTGACCAAAAAAATAAATAAATAAAATAAATAAATAAATAAATAGTATGACTATATTCAGTAAGTATCTAGCCATGCAATTGACAGCCCAATTAAATTCAACCCCC
Source organism: Theropithecus gelada (assembly GCF_003255815.1). Classification (NCBI taxonomy): domain Eukaryota; kingdom Metazoa; phylum Chordata; class Mammalia; order Primates; family Cercopithecidae; genus Theropithecus; species Theropithecus gelada. Next base: position 53,057,471 of record NC_037688.1, on the reverse strand, counting down.
AATATGTGCAGGTGAAAAGCATTTATGTGCAATGTGCTGCACCTCCAGTTAGCACTTTCTTCTACCTGTCTACAGAGATACCAGTTATCCCTAAGTAACTCAGAGTAAATACTGGGAACTGAGAATGCTGTGTGCAGAGTGATTGCTGGGAATATGGTTAATGCATTTCTTCCATATTAAAAAAAATCATGAATCCTCAAAAAGGCTTTTAGTAAAAGACTTTATTTCTAGTGCTCAATATGGATTCATAGAAAATTTAATATTCCGGGTAAGTCAGAGACACTTAAATGTCAACCAAATTTTATAAAACATACTTGAATGAGATCAAGTCTTTGGTGAGAATTGTATTAGTTAATTTAGAGAAAAATTAAAAACCAATACTTTGGGCCAAATAACAGTGTTTGGCATAGGAGTACCACCCAAACAAATGCTCTTCATCATCATTATCGTTAAAGTAGCAATAGCACCACATGCTTTCTGGAACCAGCTGGCCTGTTTTTCACTTATGTAAAGTGATGAATGCACTGAAATAGTGAAGGAGGGTAATATAAATTGAATTCTTCTGTGAAATACAATTTTTAATAAGAAGCATTTGTTGTAGAACTATAGATGAGACTATTTGTATGAAGTTATATTTTTACTTTTAGTAACAGAATAACTTCATTCACAATATTCTTATTTTAGATACTATTCCTTTTTCTGCTGTGTATTTGCTAGCTTTGGGTCAAATATTACCTGAGCTCAATAATGAATATTTATTTCACCACAAACATTTTATTACTGACAAATTTTAATATTTTGTTTAACATACATTAGCTTTTGGTGAAAAAAATTGTTTTTCAGTGTGTTGTTTATTGCTGAGAAGTGTCCATTCTGCCAAGAAGCTGCAATTGTCAGCTCTACCCACATTGACTAATACTGAGTGAAAGTGATTGTGTGGATAAGAAGCAAATGAGTCTTTTCTGTATCTCCTTTATTTATTGACTGAAGAAAGAGGAGGATGCAGATATAAAACGAAAGAAGATATCCCAAAAATATCATGAAGAAGTCATCTTAACCAGAAAAAAAAGTAGGGGATGGTTATGTCAGCAGAAAAAATTATTTTGCTAAGCCTCTGAAATATTAGTATACAACCTGCATTGCTTTAACAAATATATTATTTCTTCAGTTTTGATTCTTCAGGATATGATTTAATTCCCTGGTGAATCAAAACTGAGAGGAGAATAACTTATTTGTTAAAGTAAGAGTTATAAAGAAGATCCATTACTTTTGACCAATATCTCCTCCACCCCCAACCCCAGGCAATCATCATTCTACTTTCTGCCTTTATGAATTTTTTTACACTCTACATAGAAATGAGATCATATGGTATTTTTTTTTCTGTGCTGACTCATTTCATGTAGCACAATATTTCCCAGGTTCATCAGTGTTGTTGCAAATAACAACTTCCTAGCATCCCATTGTGTAAATATATCACATTTTCTTTATCCATTCACCTGTTGAGGGATACTTGATTTTTATCTTAGCTATTGTGAGTAATCCACTTCCTTCTCTTTCATTTGTGTTTATCTTTTTTCCTACCCTTTTTTATTTCCAGGAATAGTTTAATTTTAAAATATAAATTATAATTGTTAAATACCTTCATTTTGATGCCTTCTTTTTGGTTAATATTATGATGAATTGAAAAATAAGTTTAAAAAAATACTTGGATTAAGGCCATTACTTCATTAGTAACATAATTGGAGACAAAACAGTAAGGAAAATCAATATTGATTAGTGAAATAATAATTAGCCCTGGTAATTATTTTCTCTTCCACCTAACATGAAAGCTGCCTCTTTGTTTCATTTCTCCCAGTGGTGAGAAAGAGGCTTCTGATCAAATTGGTCAGCATAGAATTTTGTAAAATTTACTCTTTTGATCTGAAAATTAAACTAATCTATTACCAGTAAAGTTCCTGTTTTTTTTTTGTTGTTGTTGTTTGTTTTTATTTGTTTATTTTTTTTTATTTGAGATAGAGTGTCGCTCTGTCACCTAGGCTGGAGTGCAATGGCACAATCTTGGCTCACTGCAACCTCGGCCTCCTGGGTTCAAGTGATTCTCCTGCATCAGCCTCCCTAGTAGCTGTGATTACAGGTGTGAGCCACCACGCCCAGGTAAATTTTTTTTTTTTTTTTTGTATTTTTAGTAGAGACAGGGTTTCACCATGTTAGCCAGGCTGGTCTCCAACTCCTGACCTCAGGTGATCCGCCCACTTCAGCCTCCCGAAGTGCTGGGATTACAGGAGCCACCACGCCTGGCTGATTTTTTAATATGTATTGTTTTACTCTATTCTGTTTAAATTCTTCAGAAAAACTAAGCTGACAAAGCATGCATTTAAATTTTTTGGAATTAAAATTACTTAAAAACATTTTTTATAGAAACTAAAACTAAAAATAATTTTATATTCTTAGAAAACATCTCTCAAATACTTCAAGTTACCTTCCTCTGACAGTAGATATCTATTTTTCTATATTGCTATGAAACAGCTTTGTCTGTTTTCTGTGGCCAACTCCATCATTTCTATGCTATTTTGTTGTACAGTATTTATGTTATGAATTTTACATTTAAAAGTTATAGTCCATGGAATGTCATTTTCAAACAGTTGACAAACCTTTTTCCATGTAAAACTATCTGCTTAATTAACACTTTATTTTCACTCTTCAAAGTCATTTCAATTGGATGAAAAGCAAAGGGAAAGTTAGGTGAGTGTGCTGAGCTGGTCCTCTCTAGTGTCCATCTATTCAAATTCACACAGATAATCTTCTAATGAAAGAGGATGCACTTCAACAGCAATGTGGAACACATGTGAAAAAAGAGAAAACACTGCCTTTCAGGAAAACGAGTTAATTGTTCTTATTCTGTGTGTGTGTTGATTGTAAAGTTGAGAATAAAGACTAAAGTGAGAGAGAGAGAGAGAGAGAGAGAGAGAGAGAGAGAGAGAGAGAATACATTAGTAGTGCAATGCAAGGCAGATCCTATGCAACCTTCTTGTTTGTCAAACATACCCTGAATGGTTTTAAGTATTATGTTGCTGTATCCCTCACTTATTGGACTCTGATGATCATTTTCTACTTTAACAATTTAAATATGCACTACACATCATCCAGAGTCTTGTCCTTGATGCTTAAGTGCTCAGACATGAAGCTATTGAAAATATTATTGATAAAAAGATGTAGTTTTATTTATTTTGCTACAGAGCATTTGATGCTTGTAAGCTTAAGTCCCTTGAACCTTTGAAAACATGGTTCAGTTTTTCCTTCATTTGGAAAGCCAAATTTAGTTAGGAGTAATAAAACAATAAACTTGAATATAAATCATATTGGAATTGAACCCAAATTATTAAATATTACATTTGATAAATGAATTTGTGTCAGAAATGTTTTTAAAATTTTGAATAGAAAGTGTGATAAAGCTTAAACTTGAGAAATATACATGCTTTTATGACAAATCATTTTCTGATTATTTAAAGTTTCAATTTTGCAGTGTTATATAGCAGACTTCAGTACAAGTTGGTTGTGTTTAAAATGTGAATACTAACATATCAGAGAAAAAATGTTAATAATAAAAAATACAAAACAAAACGTGATTGGAATGATGGTCGTTGGAGACCTTGGAGTTTTTTGTTGTTGTTGTTGTTGTTGTTTTAGTTAAAAATATTTAAATGAGAGAAACACAACAAAGGAGATGCAGCATAGAGTAATTTGTTGCAAAGGAGGAAGACTATTTTAAAAGTTAGGTGCAGAATAGCCAGTACATTCTGAGAGAAAAAGGATTCATGGCAGACGGTTTATAAGAATGAGACAGCAGATGTGTGGTGTTATTTCTGAGGGCTCTGTCATTTTCCATTGGTCTATATCTCTGTTTTGGTACCAGTACCATGCTGTTTTGGTTACTGTAGCCTTATAGTATAGTTTGAAGTCAGGTAGCATGATGCCTCCAGCTTTGTTCTTTTGGCTTAGGATTGTCTTGGCAATGCAGGCTCTTTTTTGGTTCCATATGAACTTTAAAGTAGTTTTTTCCAATTCTGTGAAGAAAGTCATTGGTAGCTTGATGGGGATGGCACTGAATCTATAAACTACGTGGGCAGTATGGTCATTTTCACGACATTGATTCTTCGTATCGTGAAAACATAGAATGTTTTTCCATTTGTTTGTGTCCTCTTTTATTTTGTTAAGCAATGGTTTGTAGTTCTCCTTGAAGAGGTCCTTCACATCCCTTATAAGTTGAATTCCTAGGTATTTTATTCTCTTTGAGGCAATTGTGAATGGGAGTTCACTCATGATTTGGCTCTCTGTTTGTCTGTTATAGTGTGTAGGAATTCTTGTGATTTTTGCACACTGATTTTGTATCCTGAGACTTTGCTGAAGTTACTTATCAGCTTAAGGAGATTTTGGGCTACTACCATCTGATCTTTGACAAACCTGATAAAAACAAGCAATGGGGAAAGGATTCCCTATTTAATCAATGGTGCTGGGAAAACTGACTAGCCATATGTAGAAAGCTGAAACTTGAGCCCTTCCTTACACCTTATACAAAAATTAATTCAAGATGGACTAAAGACTTAAATGTTAGACTTAAAACCATAAAAACCCTAGAAGAAAACCTAGGCAATACCATTCAGGACATAGGCATGGGCAAAGACTTCATGACTAAAACACCAAAAGCAATGGCAACAAAAGCCAAAATTGACAAATGGGATCTAATTAAACTAAAGAGCTTCTGCACAGTGAAAGAAACTACCATCTGAGTGAACAGGCAACCTACAAAATGGGAGAAAATTTTTACAATCAACCCTCTGACAAAGGGCTAATATCCAGAATCTACAAAGAACTTAAACAAGTTTACAAGAAAAAAATCAAACAACCCCATCAAAAAGTGGGCAAATAATATGAGCAGACACTTCTCAAAAGAAGACATTTATGCAGCCAACAGACACATGAAAAAATGCTCATCATCACTGGTCATCAGAGAAATGCAAATCGAAACCACAACCAGATACCATCTCACATCAGTTAGAATAGGATCATTAAAAAGTCAGGAAACAATAGGTGCTGGAAAGGATGTGGAGAAATAGGAACACTTTTACACTGTTGATGGGACTGTAAACTAGTTCAACCATTGTGGAAGACAGTGTGGTGATTCCTCAAGGATCTAGAACTAGAAATACCATTTGACCTGGTTATCCCATTACCGGGTATATACCCAAAGGATTATAAATCATGCTGCTATAAAGACATATGCACATGTATGTTTATTGTGGCACTATTCACAATAGCAAAGACTTGGAACCAACCCAAATGTCCATCAATGACAGACTGGATTAAGAAAATGGGGCACATATACACCATGGAATACTATGCAGCCATAAAAATGGATGAGTTCTTATCCTTTGTAAGGACATGGGTGAAGCTGGAAGCCATCATTCTGAGCAAACTATGGCAAGGACAGAAAACCAAACACCGCATGTTCTCACTCACAGGTGGAACTGAACAATGAGAACAGTTGGACATAGGGTGGGGAACATCACACATCGGGGCCTGTCGTGGGGTGTGGGGATGGGGGAGGGATAGCATTAGGAGATATACCTAATGTAAATGATGCATTAACGGGTGCAACACACCAACATGGCACATGTATATGTATGTAACCTGCATGTTGTGTACATGTACCCTAGAACTTAAAGTATACTAAAAAAAAATAAATTATGGTAATGTTCACACAAAAAAAGAATGAGACAGCAAAAATTGTAACTAGGGAGACTCCATGGGAGTCTTATATAATTATTAGGAGATGGGAAGAGGTGTTACTAGTAAGCATGTTCTGGGTTGTCCTCTTGGTGCACGTACACAGTGGGTGTACATGCTTGTTCATATGTCATATGCCTCATTAGCATCTTAAATCTCCACCCACGAGTGTGTTTTACACTATTATAATAAGTAAATGGTCAGTATGTTGACAGGTAAAATCAAAGTTTGTATGCTCTCTACAGGGAAAATTTCCTACTGGAGGTAGCTTTGCTTAAATCAGCTGGAATACAATGCAAATACTTTGGCTTATTGTATTGATGATATGCAGTCACCATGCAATCACCATGGTTGCTGCATCCTGAGGACATGGTGACTTTCTTGACCACCTATCCTGCCTCAATAGTACTTGTCTTGATTTATTTCCAACGATCAACTCTGGACTAATACTAAACTATTTCATCAATATTGTCAGCAGTGGGAAAATCAAAATTCTTAAACATATTTGAGCTTGATTAGTGTCATTAGCTGTATCCCCAGAATAAATTATTTTACAACCTTAGAGCTTCAATATTTATTATTAATCAAAGTACTATTTCCTCCAGGGCTGATACATGGTGGCTATAAGTATTTTTCACTGAATGTCTTTTCTAAATATATTATAGTAATTATTTAAGAATAAAAATAAAACCACTCATGTTTCAAATATATTATAATCAATGCATTATATTTTGTCATATTTAATGTATTTATAATTTCTAAAATATGCCAAAATAAGAATTTTATTATTTTTTTCCAGAATAACAGACTAAGGGTTTCTAAATCATGATTTTGCTTACTTTTGCATATGGTTTTGACTGCTACCATTGAATTTAGGTTGAATTTTAAATGCACTGTTTAGCTTGTGTGGTTTTTGGTTCATTTGTGAAAGCAAATATAATAGACTTCGACTAACTTGGCTTCATTTCTTCTCTCTTGCTCTTATTACATCTCGGGCTTTAAAAATGACTAGGATTCAAATAAGGTTGGTTTTGAATCAAGCAACAGAAAAATCCCAGAAAAGACTGAGGGAAATAGCTACTGGACATTGCCTTTCAGTGAGATTTATGCATGAAACAGAGTTCAATGAAATTCATAATATTATTCCAAGTTTGTTAAATTTAGAAACTGACTACTTACAACATATTAGGACACTTGTCTTAGTTTGTCTATGACACCCCTAGCTTGGGGAACTGGACATTACAGAAAAGGATATTGCTACTATAATAAGATTGTGAATAAATACTTACATGTTTGTAAACATTTCTCTTAATCCTTAGATACGTGTCATTCTTGCTCAGTCATGTTGGCACAACTGTTTATGATTCCAGAGACTGCTTCCCACCAAATTCAAGCCATGGTGTTTTCAGCTTTTTATGTTTGTTTTTTTTTTCTTTTCTTTTACCCAGTATGCTTCACAGTTGACATCATTATGTTGGGGTTCCTCAGGCAATCCCTGAGCCTTAGGCCGAGGCGGGCAGATCACGAGGTCAGGAGATGGAGACCATCCTGGCTAACACGGTGAAACCCCATCTCTACTAAAAATACATTAAAAAAAAAAAAAAATTAGCCGGTCATGGTGGCACGCGCCTATAGTCCAGCTACTTGGAAAGCAAGGGAATCACTTGAACCCAGCAGACAGAGTTTGCAGTGAGTAGAGATTGCACCACTGCATTCCAGCCTGGGCGACAGAGCGAAACTCTGTCTCAAAAACAAAAAAAACCACACACACACAAAAAACAACAACAACAACAAAAAGAAAACAAAAAAATTAACCAACCAAACAAAAATCATCAACAATTTAATAGGCCAGTGGGATTTCAAGAAAATAGATTTGTTTACCCGTTATCAATCAATATTAGCTAAAACTAGAAAATTTTAAACACGCCATACACAAAATAAAATCAGTCAACCAGCTCCAGACTTAATCTGATTAAAACAAGACTTCTCAGTACTTGAAAACACCAAATTATTGATTAAAAATATTCATTTTGAACGGATCTTTGATCAAATGTACATATTACTACTAAGTAAAACCTAACACTAATAGGTTTGATTCATAAAATATTAGTGAACATGCATCACTGTAGTTAAAAGTAAGCAATTATTTAAATCCACTGTCTAAATGATTTTGATTATATTATTTGGTATTTTAATTGAGTGCCAGTATTCATGTAGCATAGAAAACCACCCATTTTTTTTTTTTTTTTTTACTATTTTGCCATTTTATAAAATAAGACTGAATTTTTGGAGATATTTTTATAGAAACTAGTCTTTTCTAAAAAAGATTTAGACATCAAAAAATAGAGATATTAATGTCATATTATATACATAGTTTGCTCAACCCTACAGTAATTCGTAAAGTTGGTTTGTGTACACCAATCTGAGATTACCTAAAACATAATAATGCATCTTTTTAATGTCATATTTAACATACAACAGTTCAAAATATATCCAGACAGGCAGGAACTGTGGTGGCCACTTTAAAAAACAAATGTTGTAGCATGATACACCGTTCTGTGTATGTACAGATTGAAAACTGAACTTTGAAGTTTTTGAATCATAAACAGGAGCATTATTTGTGAGTCTGCACCTTAAATACATAAACCAAATACATAGTTTACTCTTGTTAATTTAAAATATACTGCATTTTAAAAATTCAAGTGTTAAAAACTTCATGAGCCATACAACTGTTAACTGCATTTTCAAAATATGAGACTTTAAAAAATGTAAACTAAACCATGACAGTTTAGTTGAAAAAAATGATTAATGACTTTTTTATTTGCACTTGTGTTCAGAATCAACTTTATTCATTTTGGAACAAACAGGAGATGATGTGGTGGTAACTTGCTGGGTGGTGACTGTGATGGTATTTGCTGTCCTAGGGATGGTGGGATCCAGTGGATCAGAATTGTGAGCACTTTACCACGTTCACTGCTGACCTTTCTGTGACTAGGATTTGTTTTCCAGACTCCGTCATCAACTCCATTTCTGTCGTGGTGTGAAGCATTTTGCACTGCTTTAGCATCTGTCTTTGATTTCTGCTAATTTTCTTTCACTTTTCATTTGTCTTGTACATCTCTGGTGGTTGCTTTGCTGTCCTACTTTGAGGAGTTTGGGCAGCTTCACCCTCAATTATATAATTATGTAGATATATAACCACAAATATAATTAACATATACTTGTATCTTCAGCTTGTGTAGGCCTTGACCTTGGCAAGCCCTCTTCCAGAATGTCATGCCAAATTATACTACCAGCATTATATGAGTAATAATTTATTTTCTAATTGTTTTTATTTTTCAAACCTTACAGTGTAAACTCTGTGAAAGCAGAGACCTTTCATGTCATTCACCACTACATTTGCAGTTTTTAAATTAAATAAATAAGTTCAATTTGACTTTGAAGCATTTATTTTCTTAAAACTAGCTGTGGTAGCCAGGTGCGGTGGCTCACACCTGTAATCCCAGCAATTTGGGAGGCCGAGGCAGGGGGATCACGAGGTCAGGAGTTCGAGATCAGCCTAGCCAACATGGTGAAACCCTGTCTCTACTAAAAATACAAAAAATTAGCCAGGCGTGGTGGTTGGCACCTGTAGTCCCAGCTACTCGGGAGGCTGAGGCAGGAGAATCTCTTGAACCCAGGAGGTGGAGGTTGCAGTGAGCCAAGATTATGCCACTGCACTCCAGCCTTTGTAACACATTGAGACTTCATCTCAAAAAAAAAGTTATATATATATTGTTTGGCTTTTTATAGTCCCTTTTGAGTCCATATGAGTTTTAGAAACATTTTTGTATTTCTGCAAAATAAAATAACAGTTAATACTTGATGGAGATTGCATTGAATCTGTAGATCACTTTGGGTGGTGTGGACATCTTCACAATATTGTCTTCCAACCCTTGAAGAAAAGCATGCTCAAGAGTGTGTTGTATAATTTCCACGCATTTATAGATATTTCAGTATTTTTCTGCTCTTCATTTCTAATTTTATTCCCTTTTAATCAAAAATGATAGTTTGTAATATTATAATCTTTTTCTTTGAGACAGAGTTTTGCTCTGTTGCTCAGGCTGAAGCACAGTGGCTCATTCATGGCTAACCACAGACTTGATCTCCCAGGCTTAATAAATTCTCCCACCTCATCCTCCAGAGTAGCTAGAAGCACAGGCATGGCAAGCTAATTTTTTTTATTTTATATTTTGTAGAGACAGGGTCTCCCTATGTTGCCCAGTACCGTGTTGAGGTCTTGACTCTCACTGCATACACTGCCAGCAGTAAAGATTTTCACACTCCCACATAGACACAGCCCACTGTTGAAGTTTTGAATTTCACAACCAAAGGCAGTCAAAAGTTGGTATTATTACCCTTATATGTGTATTCAGCCTTCAGGTGAGATGATGAGTCTCTGACCAAGATTCAGCAAATATGTTAGGCTCTAACTCTCCCATTGTGTGTTGTCTGAGGTTGAGGCTTTCATGCATGGATCCAAATTACTGTTGAAATTATGACTTGCATACTTGGACACATGGGGTGTGTAAAAGTTTATTAGGTGCGTACTTTTTAATACTTGAGCCCAGAACATGTGCAGGAATGCCAATTCCATTCGCAGACCTTCCCACAGGTGTGACTGTGACATATATTTTTGCCCAGCCAGAACTTGACTGATTTGAATATACCACCTGAAGAAAGCCCACAGTTTAGACTGTGACACAGACCTAAGCCAATAACCTTGGTAATGTGGCCCTCCTGCCTAGTCCCTTCTCACACACGGCATTGTGATATACCTCTGGTCTCATTTCCAGGTGATGTGATTGTTCTCTCCTGCCTGAGCCCCATTCCCAAAGGGGATTGTAACATTTTGCTGAGGCCAGCACTCACACAATGTAATTCTTCAGCCTGGGTTCTGTGCACAGAAGACATTGTGACACATCACTGTTCCCAGCACCATAGTGCCATGAATTTTTTACTAGCACTCAACTCACAGGAGGGATACTAATATATATCTGGCTCAGTATTCAGGTGATGTGACTCTCCTGCCTGGTTCTGCCCACAGGTAGGATTGTGACATATACCTAGGTTGAGGTCACAGGAATAATGATGACTGTCATATGACAGCCCAGCCAATTAGAAGAGATTTTCACTCTCATAGTTAAGGTTAGAATAATTAGTAAGGTTCTCGGTCTCCTAATTTTATGAAGATTACAGATGATTATGACACTTACGAATATTCTGTAAATACTTGGGGGTCTTATCAGAGTGCATTACAGAAGTAAAATTTTGGCTCTCATGGGCACACTATCCAAAAATTGGGATTGTCACTCTCACACATGGACAAAGCCCACTGGCGAGGTTGTAAATCTCACATGTGCAAACAGTCCACAGTCAGAATTGGGACTGTCATATGTGTATCTGGCACATATAACAGATGTTGGAAGTTGACCCATTTCTGGACCCAGCTCATAAGCATGTCAATGTCTCTCATACCTGGCCCCAGGAAATAGAAGACATGTTGACTCTCGTATCTACCTCAACACATAAGATCCTGGGCTTCCTACTTTTACAGACGTCTCAAAGCATTACAACACTCATGCATATTGTATAATGCCCTAAGGTGGTGCAGACAGTATTAAAATAGAGCCCAGATCAAAATTCTTATTGGGACTCTTGTATGCACACACAGCCCACAGTTAGGATTAAATGTGAACAGAACCCACTCACGAGATCCTGGATCTCACTCACAGAGACAGTTCACGGTTGGAATTGTGACTGTCATATCTAGATCCATCCACAAATGAGGTGGTTTCTCATTTCCGGACCCAGATCACAGGCACATTGATGACTCTCATACCTGAACTTAGGGCAGCTTGTGGGATCATGGGTTTATACCATCATTAAGGTTTCAGAGCAGGTTTCATTCTCATGCAGACCATATGAAGCTCTTAAGTGGCACAGAGAGTGTCTTATAAACACCCAGCACACAGGTGACATTGTGACTGTTCTATACACACAGAACATACACTGAGGTATGTCATCTTCCCATATAGACACAGTCCTTTGTTGAAATTCTGAATATCACATCCAGATCAGTTGAAAGTTGACACTGTGACTCTCATATATAGAACCAGTTCACAGGTAGAATGGTGACTTTTATACCAAACATCAGCACACCTGTGAGGCAGTGACTGCCCTAATTAGACAGTGATTGCAGGTGATGTTGGAGCTTTCATGCATGAATACTGTCCATCACTGATATTGTGGTTTGCGTACCTTAACACAAATCACAGGTGTTTTCTCTTATACCTTGAGCCAGAAAACGTGTGGCTCTGTGAATCTCATCCCAGGACCTTCCTGCACTTGTGACTTTGACATATAATTTTTTCTCAGAACCTGATAGAGTTTACCTCCCTGCATAAGCCCTGCCAACAGTTGGGATTGTGACATGTACCTACCCCAAACAGCTAAATGATGTGACTGTTCTCCCTGAGCCTTGGCCACAAGGGGCATTGTAATGTATCTCTGAGTCCATTACTTAGATGATGAGACTCTGCTTTCCTGCCTGTGCCCTGCCTCCAGTAACAGAAAAAGGGGACTATTACCTAGGTGGTATGACTGTCCTCTCATAACTGGGCCCTCAGAACAGAGTGGGATTGTGACATATTGCTGGACCCAGCATCTAGGTGATGTGACTCTTTTGACTGGGTTCTGCATACAGTGGGCATTGTGACGTATCACTGAGTCTAGCACTCAGTGAAAGACGATGTGACTTTCTCGTGTGGATCCTGCCTATAGAGGGATATTGACATTTCCATGGCCCAGCATTCAGGTGATGTGACTTTCCTTCTTGGTTCTGCTCATGAGTGTGGTTGTGACCTATACCTTGGACCAGGCAACTGTCATGATGATGGCTTTCTTACATGGACCAAACCAATAGGAGAAATTTTTACTCTAAGCTAGGCTTAGGGCAACAACTAAGGTCCGTGGGCTACTAATTGTAAAAAGGTCATAGAAGATTATGACACTCAGATGTATTTTATAAAACCTTTGGGGTGTATAGAGTCACATAACATGGCCCAGTAAACAGGGGAGCTTGTGACTCTCAAAGACAGATGAGCTTGTGACTCTCAAAGATGCATGTAGCCAACAATTAGGATTGTCACCTTCATACACGGACAGAGTCCAATAGTGAGATTTTAACCCTCACACATGGATGCAGTTAAGAGTTGAAATTGTGACTGTAGCCAACAATGAGGATTGTCACCTTCATACATGTACACAGTCCATTAGTGAGATTCTAACTGTCACACATGGATGCAGTTAAGAGTTGAAATTGTGACTGTCATATGTGGATCTGCCCTCAGGCTGGATGATGACTAATATCTGGATCTAGATTACAAGCATGGTGTTGATTCTCGTACTTAGACCAAGCCAATAAGACATATATTGACTTATACCTAGCCTTAGGGCAATGGGTAAGGTCTTGAGTTTCCTGCCTGTACAGAGGTCACAGAAACTATGAAATTCTAGCATATGGCATAGATCCCTCAGGTGGTACAGAATATGCAAAAACAGGGCCCAGCACACAGTTGAGGTTGTTACTTTCATATACACATCCAGTCAAAAGTTGATGTTGTCACCCTCACACAGAGGCAGTGCCCACTGCTGAGGTCCTAAATCTTTCGTGCATACAGTTCACAGTTGACATTGTGGCGGCCACAGGTGTGATGGTGATTTATTTCTGGACCCTACTCACAGGCACATTGATGAATCTCATTCCTGGACACAGCCAATAAGAGAGATGTTGACTCTCCTGTCTGGGCTTAAAGTGATGTGTAAGATCGTGTGTCCACCCACACATGCAGGTTTCAGAGAATATTGCGACTCTTATGCTTATTTTATAATTCCCTCAGGTGGTACAGAGAGCATCACAAAAGGGCCCAAATTACCGGTGAGATTGTTACTCTTATATGCACTCCCAGCCAACGGTATTGTCACTTTCCACATGAACACAGCCCACTGTTAAAGTTCTGAATCTCACATCTAGAGGCAGTCAAAAGTTTGCATTGTTTCTGTCACATGTGGATTCTATGCACAGGTAGGATGGCAACTCTGGACCAAGATTCAGCACCTTGTGATGTTTTTATTTTTTACTGGGACACTGTCTGTAGGTGAGGTTGGGACTCTCATGCATGGGCTTAGTCTGCTATTGAGGTTGTTACCTGCCTTTTGGGTGCAACTCACAGGAACTATTGCCTCTGAATCTGAAGCTGGGGAATATGAAAGATTGCAAATTTTATCTGTGGACCTTTACACAGCTGTGACTGTGACATACACGTTTGCTCAGGCCCAGCCTACAATTTAGATTGTGAAATATACTTAGGTTTAGCACGTAGATAATGTGACTTTCCTGCCTGGACTCTGCCATCCAGGGAAATAGTGACATATCTCTGGGCCAATCACCTAGGTAATGTGACTCTCCCTTTCTACCTGGACCAGTCCACCAGAGTCATTGTGAGATATCACTGGGCCCATCACCTATGTTATGTGACTCTTTTTGTCTTGAGTTTGTTTACAGGAGGAATGATGACATATTGCTGGGACTATCACCTAGGTGACATGACTGTCTTCTGCCTGGAACATGTTTACAGGGTGGGTTGTGACATATTGCTTTGCCTAGCACCCAGAAGATACAATTTTTATTGCCAGGACCCTGCCCACAGGAAAAATAGTGACATATCACTGGCCCAGTACCTAGGTGATGTGACTCTCCCTCCTGGTCTTTGCCCACAGGTGGGATTGTCACATATAATTAGGTCCAGCCCACAGGTATGATGAAGACTCTCTTATATGTGGACCCCACCAATAGAAGAGATTTTGACTTATAGCCAGGCTTAGGGAAACAGGTAAGGATCCAGGTCTTCTACATGTAGAAAGGTCACACAACATTACAACAGTCATGCGCATTTTATAAAGCCCTTTGGTGATATAGAGTGTGTCATTTCAGGGCCCAGCACAGAGGTAAAATTGTGACTCAAGAGGCACACCCAGATAACAATTAGCATTGTTTCCCTCACAAATTGACAAAACTTACTGGTGAGGTCCTAACTTTCATCAGAGGATACAATACACTGTTAGAATATTGACGGTCAAATGTGAATCTGGCCAAAGATTGGATGGTGAGTTATATCTGTACCCAGCTTACAGGCCCAGTGATGACTCTTATACCTGCACCCAGCCAATAAGAGAGCTGTTGACTCTCATAGGTAGGCTTAAGCCAAAAAATAAAGTCCTGGGTTTTCTACTTTAAAAAAATAATAATAACAGGTGATTACCACATGTACACATATTGTGTAAAGCCCTCAGATGGTACAGTGAGTGTCTTAATAGGACCCAGCACAATGCTGAGATTGTGACTATTGTATGAACACCCAGCTGACTGTTACAATTGTCACCCATACACATGGACAGAGTAGAATAGTGAGTTCCTGAGCCTCACTGACAGACATAGCCCACTGTTGGAATTGTGCCTGTCACATGTGGATTGAGGCACAGGAGGGATGTTGACCCATTTCTGTACCCAGATCACAGGAACATAAATGGTTCTCATACCTGGACCCAACAAACAGGAGAGATGTTGATGCTCACGCCTGGTCTTAGGGCAATGGGCATAATCATATATTTGAGGTTGTAATGTATACCTGGGAAGGCACAAAAATCTCAAAGCAGATTGTGCACATATGCCATGTGAAACCATCAGGTGGCACAGACAGTGTCATAACAGGGACCAGCAAACAGGTGAGATTGTAACTCTCATATGCACACCCGGCTGACAGTAAGAATTCTCACCCTCCCACAAAAACCCAACCTACTTATGACATTCTGAATCTCACACTCAGAGGCAGTCAAAAGTTGGAATTGTGACTCATACGTGGATGCAGTCCACAGGTAGGATGGTGACTCTCACACCAAGATTCAGCACCCTTGTGAGGCTGTGACTCCCCTACTGGGATAACGTCTGCAAGAGGAGTTCAGATTCTCAGGCACAGATCAAGTCCACTGTTGAGGTTGTGACTTGAGTACTTCAACACAACTCACAAGATACGTTGAGTTTCATAAGTGAAGCTAGGACATCAGTGGGATTTTGAATCTTATCCCTAAACATTTCTTGAGGTATGATTGTGACATATACCTTTTCCCAGCAGCTGGTTAATTTTACTTTCTTGCCTGGGCCCCGTGTACAGTTGAAATTGTCACATATACCTGGACCATGCACTTTATTTATGTGCCTCTTCAGCATGAGCCCTGCTCTCAGGGGAAATTGTGATATATCTCTGAGGAAATCCTCAAAGTGAAGTGACTCTTCTTTCCTACCTGGGCCCTGCCCTTGGTTGAGATTGTGACATATCACTGGGCCCTTAATGCAAATGATGTAACTTCTGTGCCTGGGTTCTAATTAGAGAAGGCATTGTGAAATATCTCTGGGCGCATCACCTAGGTGATGTAACTCTGCCTTCCTGCCTGAACCTGCCCCCAAGAGGCATTGTGACATATCACCAGGCCCAGCTCCCAGGTGTCCTGCCTTGGCCCTGCCCACAGAGGGCAATGTGACACATTGCTGTTTCCAGCACCTAGGTCATAAGACCCTCCTGAATTGCCCCTGCTCCCAGGGGGGACTTTGACCTCTCATTGAGCCAATCAGCTAGGTGATGGGGCTCTCCTCTGCTGCCCGATCCTGGCTAAAGTGGCAATTGTGACATATCTGTGGCCAGCATCCAGGTGATGTGTCTTGTCTCTCCCCACAGTTGGAACTGTGAAATATACATGAGCACAGCCTACAGGTGGGATGATGACTCATACCTGAAAACACTGTGACTCTTGTAGTTAGTCTTAGGGCAACAATGAAGGTCCTGGGTCTTCAACTTTAGGGTGGTCATGGTGTGTTTTGACCATCGTGCACATTATATAAAGCCATCAAGTGCTACAAAAAATGCCATAATGTAGTTCATCACACAGGTGAAATTGTGCCAGTTGTATGCACACCCAGTCAAAAGTAAGGATTGTCACCCTCCGACATGAATAGAGCCCAGTGTTGAGATTCTGAATCACATGCTAAGAGGCCATAAATTCGGAATTGTGAACCTCATAAGGCAATCCAATCCACAGATGGGATGATAACTCCAAGACCAGGATTTAGAACACGTGGGGACTGTAATTCCCCTATTAAAACACAGTCTTCAGGTGAGCTTTGGGCTCTCGTGCACTGATTCACTCCACTGTTGTGACTAACTTGCATACTTGGACTCCACCCACAAGAGGGTTTGACTCTAATACCTTTAGCTGGAAAAAGTCCAGGATTGTGAATTTCTCTTGTTGACTGGGCCCAGGTATAAGTTTGATTGCTGTGCCTGTGAGATGGGTTCAAAAGTGAGTCACTGTCTCACCTGTGGCTGCATCTATGTATGACAGTCACAATTCCAAATCTGAATTGCATCTGCACGTGAGATTTAGGACCTCACCACTGAGTATTGTCCATGTGTGAGGGTTACAATTTTAACTGTCAGCTGGATGTACATATGAGAGTCACAACCTCACCTTTGTGCGGGTCCTGTTATGACATCTCTGTACCACCTGAGGGCTTTATACAATGTGCTTTGGTGTCATAATACACTATGATGTTTGTTAAAGTAGAAGACCCAGGTCCATGCCTGTTGCCCTAATCCTAGCTATGAGGGTCAAAATCTCTTCTCTTAGCTGGATCCCATGTATGAGAGTCATCATTTCACCTTTAACCTATGACTATATATATGTCACAATTTCACCTGTGAGCAGGGACCAGACACAAGAGTCACATCACCTGAGTGCTGGGTCAGCTGTATGTCACAATTCTGACTTTGGCCAGAGTCCAGGCAACAGAGCAGAAACACATCACCCACATGATTGGCCCAGTGATGGGTCACAATCCTGTCTTGAAGCAGGGTCCATTCAGGTGAGTCAGATCACTCAAATGCTTGGGC
Organism: Theropithecus gelada; assembly: GCF_003255815.1. Lineage (NCBI taxonomy): Eukaryota > Metazoa > Chordata > Mammalia > Primates > Cercopithecidae > Theropithecus > Theropithecus gelada. The sequence continues at coordinate 53,039,643 of NC_037688.1, read as the reverse complement.
AAGAAATATGTCACAGTGCCCCCTGTGCACAAAGCCAAGGCAGGACAGTTACATCAGCTGGGAGCTGGGCCCAATAATATGTCCCAATTCCTCTTGTGGAAAGTGTCCAGGCAGAAGAGCAGAACCCCATCACCTAGGTGATGGTCCAGAGATATGCCACGATTTCATCTGTGGGCCGGGCCCTGAGAGAAGAATAACATCACCTGGTGCTGGCCCTAGCAATATGTTACAATCCCAACTGTAAAAAGGTTCCCGGTAAGAGAGCAGAGTCACATCACCTAGGTGACTGGCCCAAAGATATGTAATAATATTCCCTTTAAGGAGTGCCAGGGAAGTAGTCTCAACTCCTCCGTGCTCAGCCCAGAGATATGACACGAAACACACTGTAAGGAGGTCCCAGATAGGAGAGAAGAGTCCTATTAACTAGGGGTTTAGCCGAGCAATATGTAAAAATCATTCCTGTTGGCAGATCCCAGCCCCCCATCCAATAGAATCAAATCACCTGGGTGCTGCTTCCCATGAAAATCACAAGCGCTTTTGAGTGCAAAGCCCATGAAGCAGAGGCGATTCACATTACCTAGGTGATGATCCCAAAGATATTTCACAATGCTCTCCGTGGGGAGGGCCCAGGGAGACAAGTCACCTCACTTGACTGCTGGGCTCAGAAAACATCACAATCTTCTCTGATGGAAGAGCCCAGGAAAGAAGAGCCCCATCACCTAGGTGCTGTACCCAGTGATTCGTGAAAATCTGTACTGTGAACAGAGTCCAGGCAAGTGAGGAGAGTCACTTCTTTTAGGTGATTGGTCCAGAGATATTTCCCAATGCCCTCTGTGCACATAGCTCAGACAGACCACACATAAGCAACATTACCTTGTTGCTTAGCCCAGTGATATGTCACAATGCTTCTTGAGGGCAGGGCACAAACAGGATCGGACAGTCATATCATTAAGTACTAGGCTTAGCAATATGTTATAACCTTACCTGTGGGCAGGGTCCAGGTAGGGGAAAAGATTTATATCACCTAGGTGAAAGGTAGAGAGATATATCACAATTCCTTTGAGAGAAGTGTCTAGGGAAAATCACCACATCACCTAGGTGTTTATACCAGGTATAAGTCACAAGATATCTCTGTGCTGAGGCCAGAAGCACTGTCAAATCACTAAGGTTCTAGATGTATGTCACAATTATACCTGTGGGAAGGCCCAGTAATGAGACCCCCAAACCCACACATTTCTCCACTCCAGGTAGGAGAGTCAACAACTCCTATGTGTTGGGTCCAAGTACATGAGTCACAATCCCAACAGTGGACTGCACCCTGACGTGGGAGCCCCAAGCCCTTCTCCAAGCTTTGTCCTGGTAAGGGAGTCACAGCCTCAATGCTGTGCGCAGTCTTGGTGGGAGAGTCACCATTTCACCTGTGGACTGAATCCACCTGTGAGAGTCGCAACTCCAAATTCTGACTGCCCATGGGTGTGAGGCTTAGAACCTCAGTTGTGGGTTATGTACATGTGGGCATGTGACAATTTCTACTTTTGGTTGTGTGACCATACAGGTCTCTATATCTCATCTGTGTACTGGGTCCTGTTACAACATTCTCTGTACCACTCAAGGGGTATGTTCGACCTGCATGGGTTTTATAATCCTCTGACCTTCATACAAGTAGAAGACCCAGGACCTTCCCCATTGCTCGAAGCCTCTCCTTTTGGCTTGGCTCACATATAAGATTTATCACAATGCCTGTGAGTTGGGCCCAAGTGTATGTCACCTTCTCAACTGTGGAGATCCACAGGCAGATGCAGTGAGAGTTGAGATGGGAGGAGGACCGAGATGTTCTCTGTGAGGGTGTAATTGTTATTGTCCTGGGGCTGTTTCTAGATATCTTCAAATAAAATAAATTTAGAGACTTTAACCTAGAGGAGTATTGCAATGGTGGAAGCACCAAGCATAATATCTGTAAACATCTAAAATATTAGGCAGAAGAGAGCTGTCTTTCAAATGGAGGAGGAAGGTAAATTAGAAAGAAGGGTGGGAGAGGAAGGGCACAGTGGAGGGTGGCAAAATCCATTCAAGATTAGAGAAGGTTTCACCCTGAAATCAGCCTGTTCTTGGGAGGGGCATAAAGAGGGGTTGTGTGTTTACTCAGACTGAAGGTGGAGCAGAGTCCAGGGGCCTGGGGGAAAAAAGAAATAAGCAAACTGTGCATACCAAGTATTTTCTTCTGAACTCTGAAGACAAAAATATTTACTTCTTTATGAAGAACAAATGGGAATATGGAGGATCTGTGAATCTGTGATATCTAAAAGAGGATGTACCATCTAGCTAACAATGATAAAGCTGTTTCTTTGCAGTAAGCTGTTTTCACAGAACACAAAGAATTAGAGTTTTCTTAAACATCACTGTTTTACCAGGACTCACTACCCACCCTGTCTTTCTTTTCTACTTTTCTTTGCCGTATCTATTTTTTGCATTTGGCTTTTTCTGAATTGTATTTATTATAATAACCTGGCAAACATACATGAAATGTTTTGCCAAGTTCTTTGAGTAGTTTTATTAATTATTAAACTTGACGGAGAGGGTTATGGAAGCTTATGATTTATAGATAGCTGCTCAGATGCATAGATGTACCTGTGTTGGTTGTGACAGGCATGTGCAGTGGGGATAATGTTGTGGGACTGAGTCCTGAACTTGTGGGGTCTATGCCGACTCTGGGTGGTGTCAGAATTAAGATGTTAAACTCCCAGTTGCTGTTGATGAATTGGCTGGTGTTCAACAAACTCCATATATTTGGTGTTAGAACAAAGACATCACAGCAGCCTCAGCTGGAGGTACACTGCGGGTCTTTTGGGGAATAAACACTCTATTCTTTTACACACCTGCTGTCACGATGTGAATTGTCTTGTGATAATAGGTCTCATCCACGGTCAGAGGGAACTGAGGATTAAAAGGGATGGAGTTCTGAGGGCAGACTCCTCTCCCCACTCTGCTACTATAAAGTCATTCCTGCACACTCACACACATGCACACTAGGCAATGATGTAGCTACCCCTCTCCCATGACAAGGGTTCACCCTCAGGAACTGTGCTGACAGAACCTCTGCTTCTAGAGTTTTCCACTAATATGGTGCATGAGTGCCCAGTGGACTCATGGCTTAATTCTATGCCCAGATCTTGCATCTGCACCAGTGACCTCTTTTCTCCAGAAGCCTAGGCTTCTCCACCCTCTGTCCATCTCATCTGCCTGCACACACACATTTAGAAATCAGAGTTACCCTGTGTAGGCCAGTGTCTATAGCACTAACCAGTCCTTTTACCAACTGTGCACTGTCCCCTACCCATGGGTTTTTTGTATCGCTTTCTCTTAGTCTGCTTTTTTCTTCTTCACAAATCCTCTTTCACAAACCCAAGGCCACACCTCAGGTGCCGGAATACAAACCCTGCTGGAAATAGAATGTCTATGAGTTCAGGATAAAATTTTGGAACCTGTTTATTGTAAACATAAACACAAAATAAAAATAAGAGACTTAATCTTTCAACTTGAAAATAAAAAAATTTACTCTTCTCGTTTTTAAAATTATTTAATTTAGATAACTTTTATATGTAAATTATTTCTCTGCTTTTATCTTTTTTGTTGTCTTTCAAGTTTTTATTGAATCTCTTTCTTTATTATTTTGTGTATTATGTTAACATTGGAAGTAAGTAGTTTTTTTCAAGGCTTTTGCAAGTCAAAGTCATCCTGTTTATTTGAGATCTTTCTTCTTCTTCTTATAGAAATATATCACTGTAAACTTTTGTCTTAGAACTGCTTTTTCACTTCCCAGAAGTTGTTGTATGTTGTGTTTTTATTTCTATTTTTCTCAAGATACTGTCTGATTTCTTTTTTCTTTTCCCCTATGACCCATTTGTTTTTCAGAAATATGTTAATATCCACATATTTGTGAGTTTTTAACTTTTTTTGTTATTAATCTCTAGTTTTAAAAAATCATAATTTAAAAAGTTCATGTAATTTTAATGTTTTTAAGTTTTAAGAGATTATATTGTTTTTGTTGGCCCAAAATATGATATCTCTTGGATAATATTCCATGTGTGCCTGAGAAGAATGTGTATTCAAATACAGTTTGATGAAATATTTGTGTTTATCACTGTTAGATGCGCTTGTTCTACAGTGCTTTGCAAGTACATTGTTTTCTTACTACTTAAAACATTGTTTGAAGTAGAGTAATAACATCTTCTATTATGATAATAATGGTCTTTTTTTTCTACAGTCATATATAAAATATATTATTATATGGATATCATACAGACATAATATTATTATATTATATACATATATACATATGTTTATGTATTTATGTGCTCCAATGTTGGGTGCATATATAGTTATAGCCTTTTGACAGATCAGTTTGTTATCATTCTATAGTCAACTTCTCTGTATCTCCTGACAGATTTTTTTTCCTAGAAGTCTATTTTGTCTGATATAAATATAGCCACTAAATACTCTTTTAGTTATTATTGGCATAGTATATTCTTTTTGTATTATTTAACCAGTAACCTATGTGTGCTCTTAAATGTAAAAAATTTTCTTACATAAAATATACTGGTAAATTTGTTAATCTCTTTAGACATTTGTGAATTATTTAGTTCATTTTCTGCTTCAATAACAGAATATCCTAGAGTGGGTAAATTATAAAGAATAGAAGTTTACTTAGCTCATTTCTTTAGATGCCGAAAGACCAAGAACATGCCATTGCCATCTGATGAGAATCATATTTCCACGTCACAAAATGGTCAAAGGCATAAGGAGGACAGAAGGTGCACACCAGAGAGCTTGCTTTTATAATGGAACCACTCTCATGACAACTAATTCATTCTGGAAATAATGACATTAATTCATTCATGAGAGTAGAGCATGGCCTAGTAAATTGTGTGTGTGTGTTTTTGTTTGTTTTTAGTTTTTTGTTTTTGTTTTTGTTTTTTGAGACGGAGTCTCGCTCTGTCACCTAGGCTGGAGTGCAGTGGCGCAATCTTGGCTCACTGCAACCTCTGCCTCCCAGGTTCAAGCGATTCTCCTGCTTCAGCTTCCCGAGTAGCTAGGATTACAGGCGGTCACCACCATGCCCTGCTAATTTTTGTATTTTTAGTAGAGACGGAGTTTCACCATGTTGGTCAAGCTGGCGTCAATCTCCTGACCTCGTGATCCACCCGCCTCGGCCTCCAAAAGTGCTGGGGATTATAGATTTGAGCCACCGTGCCCGGCTTTTTTTTTTTTTTTTTTTTTTGAGGGAGTCTCCTTCTGTCAGGCTGGAGTGCAGTGGCAGGATCTCGGCTCATTGCAAGCTCCGCCTCTCGGGTTCACGCCATTCTCCTGCCTCAGGCTCCAGAGTAGTTGGGACTACAGGCGCCTGCCACCATACCCAGCTAATTTTTTTGTATTTTTAGTAGAGACGCAGTTTCACCGTGTTAGCCAGGATGGTCTCGATCTCCTGACCTCGTAATCTACCCGCCTCGGCCTCCCAAAGTGCTGGGATTATACGCATGAGCCAGGGCGAACGGCCAGTAAATTCTTAAATGTCTATCTTCCTAATATTGTAACAATGGGAGTTAAATTTTAACATAAATTTTGGAGGGGACATTTATACCATAACAATGTGTTTTTATTGGATAATTAGACTTTCATATTTAAAAAACCTATTGATAGGTAAGTACTTATTCCTGCCAATTTGTTAATTGCTGTCTGATCATTTAGTAGTTTGTTTTTTACACTGTCTTCCTTTGTGTTTTTGTTAATTTTTTTTTTTTTTTGCTTTTATTGTCGTTATATGCTTTGGTCCTTTTTCATTTTTGGATCTATTATAACTTTTTTCTTGTAGTTACCAAGAGACTTACATAAAACACCTCATAAGAGTCTTGCTTAAGATAATAACAATTTATCTTCTATGTATAAAACGACTCATCAATTTTACTCTTTTCAACACACAATTTATGTCACACTTTAAAGTACATTGTCCTAGAACCTTCCTCCATAAACTTTTCAACATTCTCTCTTGAAGCTTCTGTATGGGCTCAGACCAAAGCTGCAAATGACCACAACGCTCCCTTATGTTAGAGGCAAAACGTTAGTCCTCAGCTTGCTGACTAAGCTCCTAGGCTCCTGAGTGGGCTGCCTGTGACCATATTATAAATTTCAGGCCAGCCTCTCCTGTCTTTTGGGGTCTCATCAGCCGACATGGATTTCATGTTCTTCAGAAAATCTTTGGCCTTTCTTAGATGAAACTTTCGTATTTCCTCATGGTTTTGATGCCTCATTTGTTCCAAGAGCTCATCAAGGTGGGCCTCCTGGACCTGAGATCTGCCTCCAAAACAAGAAGAGGCTGAAATTAAACACCAGAGCTCAAAAAGTTTAAACGACATGCAGAGATTCTGCAAGTACAATTCAAGACCAGGCACCCAGACAGGTGCAGAAACCTTATTACCACCAAAAAAGGCACCAAATTTATCACTGACCCCCCATTTGTCTCTGCTTTGGGCCCCTGCACTCCTCTCTCTTTCTGAAATGTTCTTCCCTGCTCACTTTCCATCTACCAGGACCCAACACATATCACATTCTTCAGGGAAACTTACCCCACCTATTCGATCCCCTTCTATATTTTCCTGAGGCACCTGCTTCTAACTGGATTAGAACCATTTATACTTCAACTCAGATACAATATACAACCACTATTCACATCCTAGAGTGTCTTGATGCCAGACAGAAATGCAAAATGCAAAATTCACACCTGTAATCCCAGCCCTATGGGAGAATTGCTTGAGCCCAGGGCAACATGTTGAGACTCCATCTGTATGAAAAATTTTAAAAATTAACTGGCATGATGTTGCAGGCCTGTGGTTCCAGCTACTCGAAAGGCTAAAGTGGGAGGGTCACTTGAGCCTGGGAGTTCTAGGTTTCAGAGAGCTGTGGTCAAACCGCTGCACTCCAGCGTGTGTGAAAGTGAGACCCTGCCTTAAAAAAATAATGTAAAGATATAGCTTCCTAAGAATGGTATATACATATACAAATATATAATTCTCTAGCATCATAATGATGGTGCATAAAGCATTCTATTTCTTTCATAGAATCTGAAAGTCTAGAGCAAAAAAAAATCATAAACCCTTGTTAATGAATATGTTACATAAAAATATAAAAACATAAATATATAATGTAATTTAAGTTTGAGGAGAGATGCAAAGAGGGAAAAATTTGTATGCAATGAAAGTTAATTTGTTACCAGCTGAAAATAAAACTTCAAGAGGTTTTATTTAATCATCCTGATAACCATGAAAAATACCTGTAGAGATACAGTAAAGAAAATGAGAAAGGAACCACGGCATATTACCACAAAAGAAAAGAATCCATGAGACACAAGAAAAGCTGTAAGAGAGAAAACTAGAAAAATATAGCTATAAATAAGAAACACAAGTAACAATATAACTGATACAATTTAGCTCTGTGCTTCCACCCAAATCTCATGTTGTAATCCCCAGGTGGCAAGGGAGGAACCTGATGAAAGGTGATTGAATCATGGGGCTTGATTTCCCTATGCTGTTCTCATGATAGTGAGTGACTACTTCTAAGAGCTGATGATTGAAAAGTGTGGCACTTTCCATTTCTCCCTCTATCCTGCTCCCCCATTGTGAAGACATGCTTGTTTTCCCTTTCCCTTCCGCCATAATTGTAAGTTTCCTGAGTCCTCCTAGTCATGCTTCCTGTTAAGCCTGTATGTCAGTCAATTAAACTCATTTTCTTTATAAATTATTCAGATTCATATTGTTTTTATAACAGTGTTATAAAAAGACTAGTACAACAGCCATAGTAAGTCCACCTGTTACATGAAAAGACTAGTACAATAGCCATAGTAAGTCCATCTGTTACTAAAATTTAAAAGACATACATGATGTTCATCATCACTAGAACATCCATACAAGAAATATGCTAAAAGGAGACTTTTATGTTGAAAAATAAAACAATGCTAGACAGCTAATTATAAAACCATATAAAAATATAGAACTCTCTGTTAAAGGTAAATATACAAAAAATAGAGAATTTTCTATTATCATAATGATGGTGTATAAAGTACACATGAATCTGTTATAAAATTGTAAAAGGAAAAACATTAAAAATTTGCATATGTTTGTTAATAAATACACAATATAAAAATCTGTTGTAAAATTAATAAGATAAAATTTTATTGTATTAACATAATAAGGTAAAGAAAAGATGTAAAGAGGTGTTTTTTGTACACAAAGTTGTTATGAGATAAAATATATTGATATCATTTTAAAGTGTTTTATATACTCTGTATTCCTCCTGGTGATCACCAAAAATTATCTATGAAAGGTGCAGAAAAGAAAATAAAAATGAAATCAAAATATGTCCTTATAAAATCAACAATGACCAAAAAAAGACAGTAAGAGGGAAAAGGAGAAAAAAACATAACTAAAAGGAACAGAAAATAATATAATGGGAATGGAAATTCTTTTTATTCAGTAATTACTTTAAAGATAAATCAAGTAAACTTTCTATACAAAAGGCATAAAATGCATAAATAGATTCACAATAAACAATATTCAAAAATATGCTGTTTTTCAGAGACTCACTTTAGGTCTAAGGAACAAACAGGCTGAAAGAAATAGGATGTTCATATCTTTTGCCCACTTTTTGATGGGGTTGTTTGTTTTTTTCTTGTAAATTTGTTTGAGTTCTTTGTAGGTTCTGGATATTAGCCCTTTGTCAGATGAGTAGATTGCAAAAATTTTCTCCCATTCT
>NC_037688.1:53026802-53030417 GCF_003255815.1 Theropithecus gelada | reverse complement strand
CACCCAGGCTGGAGTGCAGTGGCCGGATCTCAGCTCACAGCAAGCTCCGCCTCCCGGGTTCACGCCATTCTCCTGCCTCAGCCTCCCGAGTAGCTGGGACTATAGGCGCCCGCCACCTCGCCCGGCTGGTTTTTTGTATTTTTTAGTAGAGACGGGGTTTCACCGTGTTAGCCAGGATGGTCTCGATCTCCTGACCTCGTGATTCGCCCGTCTCGGCCTCCCAAAGTGCTGGGATTACAGGCGTGAGCCACCGCGCCCGGCCAAGATTCTTAAATGTAACATGTTCCAGAAGATTGGAAACAACTGAGATACCCAGAAGTAGGGGACCAGTTAAATCAGTCATGATGTAATTCCATACAGTGAAATAGTGTGCAGCCACAAGAGGCTGTTTGGCTCTTGTTTAGAATCATCTTTTTTTTTAAACATACAAGGTCTCCAAGGTCTCACTACTTTGCCCAAGCTGGTCTCAAATTCCTGGACTGAAGCAATCCTCCCGCCTCGGCCTCCCAAAGTCCTGGGATTACAGGCGTGAGCCTCTGTGCCTGGCCCTAGAATCATTTCACAGTTTCATTTTAACTTAGAAAAGCAAAGTGCAGGCTGGGCGTGGTGGCTCACACCTGTAATCCCAGCACTTTGGGAGGCCGAAGCTGGTGGATCACGAGGTCAGGAGATCAAGACCATCCTGGTTAACACGGTGAAACCCCGTCTCTACTAAAAATACAAAAAATTAGCTGGGCATGGCAGCAGGCACCTGTAGTCCCAGCTACTCGGGAGGCTGAGGCAGGAGAATGGCGTGAACCCGGGAGGCGGAGCTTGCAGTGAGCCGAGATCATGCCACGGCACTCCAGCCTGGGCGACAGAGCAAGACTCCATCTCGGAAGAAAAGAGAAAAAAGAAATCAAAAAAGAAAAGCAAGTGCAGAGAAGCATGGTTGGAATACTGCCGTTTGAGAGGGAAAGAGTTTAGCCGTATTTGCTTAGTTGTTCATATATTGTTTCTGGAGGCCTGCACAAGAAAATGGTAACTGTGTCTCTTGACAAGCTGAGAGAGTGAAAAAATAAAAATAATAAAAAATAATAATAAATACACAAAAGAAAATATAACTATGGTGACCTCTGGGGAGACAGGGCAGGAAGAGGAAAGACTTTTCAACGTACATCCTTTTGTATCTTTGGAATTTTGTGCCACATGCATAGGTTACCTGTTCCAAAGAATACATTAAAATAATAAATTTTAGTCTTTGTTTGTTTGTTTGTTTGTTTGTTTTGAAACGGAATCTCGCTCTGTCGCCCAGGCTGGAGTGCAATTGCTCGATTAAGGCTCACCGCAACCTCTACCTCCCGGGTTCAAGTGATTCTCCCGCATCAGCCTCCTGAGTAGCTGGGATTATAGGCACCCACCATCATGCCCGGCTAGTTTTTTTGTATTTTTGTAGAGACGGGGTTTCACCATGTTGGCCAGGTTGGTCTCAAACTCCTGACCTCAGCTGATCTGCTTGCCTCGGCCACCCAAATTGCTGGGATTATAGGCATGAGCCACTGCGCCTGGCCAAATTTTGGTCTTTTCTTTTCTTTCTTTCTTTTTCTTTTTCTATCTTTTTTTTTGAGACAGGGTCTCACTCTGTTGCCCAGGCTGGAGTGCAGTGGCAAGATCATAGCTCCCAACAGCTTTGAACACTTCAGCTCAGGTGATCCTCCCACTTTAGCCTCCCAAGTAGCTGGGACTATAGGTATGCACCACCACGCCTGGCTAATCTGTCTTTATTTTTTTATTTTTTTGTAGAGATGGGTCTCACTATGGTGCCCAGGCTGGTTTCAAACTTCTGGCCTCAAGCCATCCTCCTACCTTGGCCTCCCAAAGTGCTGGGATTACAGGTGTGAGCCATAGACCGTGCCCAGCAAAATAATATATTTCTTTCTTTTTTTTTTTTTTTTAACAGAGTCTCGCTCTGTTGCCCAGGCTGGAATGCAGTGGCATGATCTTGGCTCACTGCAACTTCCACCTCCCAGGTTTAAGCCTCAGCCTCCCAAGTAGCGGGGATTACAGGTGCACACCACCATGCCTGGCTAATTTTTGTATTTTTAGTGGAGACAGGGTTTCACCATGTTGGCCAGGCTGGTCTCGAACTCCTGACCTCAAGTGATCTGCCCGCCTCAGCCTCCCAAAGTGCTGGGATTACAGGCGTGAGCCACTGCACCCGGCCAATATTTCTAAAGTAAAGGCAACCATTAGGTTTCCTTCGTGTCTCTCCAGGATAAGAAAGGAGGCAGGACTAAGGGAGACGCTGTGCAGTGTGACAGTCAGTGAGTTTAGCAAGAGGGTGTCCATGACCTGGGCACAGGCGGCCTGCAGTGAAGGGAGGGGGACACTCTGGCCAAGGAGCCTGCTGAGTCCTGTCTCCTGTGCTCTCTTCCCACGGTGCTTGCTCAACCCCAGCCCTGCCTGCCTCCAGAAGAACTTGCTGAAGGCAGGTGAGGATGAGGCTGGAGTTCAAGCCAATTTCAGAGGAAAATGATGGACAGTGTTGAGCCCTGCTTTGTCCAGAGTGGGGAGGCTTTTGTACCAGTCACCCAGTCATTCAGTAAATATTGACTGAATATCGACTATAGATTGTGGGATACAACCAGGACCAAGGTCAATGAGCTGTGACTTCACAGCCTCATAGAGAAGATAGACAAATATACAGACAACCCTCATCCAGGGAAACTGACATGGGGACAGGGGATGGTCAGAAAGCCATGGGAACTCAGGGTCCTATGAGGCAGGAGGAAACAAAGATTAACACCTCACTTCCCAGAAGAGGAGCTGTCTCAGCTGAAACCTGAAAGATGAGGAGGAGTTAGCCAGGTCAAGCATGGGGGCAAATGTATTCCAGGCAGAGGTGTGTGTCAAGGCTGGGAGGCAGTCCAGAGCATGGCATATTCAGGAAAGAAATCATTCTACCAGCCTGGTCAACATGAAGAAACCCTGTCTAAAAAAAAAAATTAACCAGGAGTGGTCGCACGCACCTGTAGTCTCAGCTACTCGGGAGGCTGAGGCAGGATGATTGCTTGAGCCCAGGAGTTTGAGGCTTCAGTGAGCAGAGATCAGGCCACTATACTCCAGCCTGAGTGACAGAGTGAGACCCTGCCTCAAAAAAAAAAGAAAAAGAAAAAGAAAAAGAGAGAAAAAGAAAGAAAAAAATCATTCTACCAAGAAGACGCCTGCACTGTGTGTTTATTGCACCACTATTCACAATAGCAAAGACACAGAATCAACCTAGGTGCCCACCAACAGTGGACTGGATAAAGAAAATGTGATACATATATGCCATGGAATAGTATGCAGTCATAAAAAAGATGAAATTGGCCGGGCGCGGTGGCTCAAGCCTGTAATCCCAGCACTTTGGGAGGCCGAGACGGGCGGATCACGAGGTCAGGAGATCGAGACCATCCTGGCTAACACGGTGAAACCCCGTCTCTATTAAGAAATACAAAAAACTAGCCGGGCGAGGTGGCGGGCGCCTATAGTCCCAGCTACTCGGGAGGCTGAGGCCGGAGAATGGCGTGAACCCGGGAGGCGGAGCTTGCAGTGAGCTGAGATCCGGCCACTGCACTCCAGCCTGGGCGGCAGAGC
>NC_037688.1:53003157-53026720 GCF_003255815.1 Theropithecus gelada | reverse complement strand
AAAAAAAAAAAAAAAAAATAAAAAAAAAAAAAAAAAAAAAAAAAAGATGAAATTATATCCCTTGCAGCAACATGGATGCAGCTGGAGGCCATTATCCTAACTGAATTAACGCAGAAACAGAAAATCAAATACCACATGTTCTCGCAAGTGGCAGCTAAACATTGGGTACCTATGGACATAAAGATGAGAATAATAGACACTGGGGACTCCTAATAAGGGGAAGGAGGGGAAGGGTCGAAAAACTACCTATTGCTGGCACAGTGGCTCACGCCTGTAATCCCAACACCTCAGGAGGCCGAGGTGGGAGAATTGCTTGAGGCCAGGAGTTCGAGACCAGCCTGGCCAACATGGCGAAACCCCATCTCTACTAAAAATACAAAAATAATTAGGTGGGCTTGGTGGCACGCATCTGTAATTCCAGCTACTCAGGAGGCTGAGGCACAAGAATCACTTGAACCTGGGAGGCAGAGGTTGCAATGAGCTGAGATCACGCCACTGCACTCCAGCCTGGGCAACAGAGTGAAACTCCATCTCGGAAGAAAAAAAAAAAAAAGAAAACAAAAGAAAATAAAATTGAGGCTGGGTGCTATAATCCCAGCACTTTGGGAGGCCAAGGCAGGAGGATCCCTTGAGCCCCGGAGTTCAAGACCAGCCTGGGCAACATAGTGAAATCCTATTTCTACCAAAAAAAAAAAACAAAAACAAATTAGTTGGGCATGGTGATTTGATCATGCAGTCCCAGCTACTTAGGAGGCTGAGGCGAGAGGATCGCTTGAGCCTGGGAGGTCGATGCTGCACTGAGCTATGACTGCATCACTGCACTCCAGCCTAGGCAACAGAGTGAAATGCGGAAGGAAGGAAGGAAGGAAGGAAGGAAGGAAGGAAGGAAGGAAGGAAGGGAAAGAAAGAAAGAAAGAAAGAAAGAAAGAAAGAAAGAAAGAAAGGAGGGAGGGAGGGAGGGAGGGAGGGAGGGAAAGGAAGGAAAGAAAAAGAGAGAGAGAGAGAGAAGGGAGGGAGGGAGGAAGGAAGGGAAGGAAGGGAAGAAAAGAACATTAAACCAACAGATCTTTTTATTCTTATTTTCTTACAGATGTGATTATCTGTCACCAAGGTTGGAGTGTAGCAGCACAATTATGGCTCACTTGAACCTTGAACTCCTGGCCTCCAGTGATCCTCCCACCTTGGCTTCCCAAATTGCTGGGATTATAGGCATGAGCCCCCAAACCTGGCCTAACAGGTCTCAATTTGGGGCTCATTAGGTGAGAGAGAAGGATTCAGGATGATTCCTAGGTTTCTGTGTTGAGCAGACCATCTAGAGGAATGATGGGACCATCCATTGAGATAAAAAGATGGGAGCAGAGCAGGTCTGGAGTAAGACTCCATTTATGATCCATTGCCTTGGAGATGTATTTGGACATCACAAACAGACATCTCAGAGTCTGGAGCTCCGAGGAGAGGTCTGGGCTGGAAATATACATTTGTGAGTCACTGGCATATAGATGGTATTTAAAGCCACGAGTATGGATGAGATCACCTAAGCAGAGAATATAGATAGCAAGACAAGGCCCCAGGCTGAGTTGGCTGGAGAAGGAGTCCTGAGAATTGGTGAGTGTGGCTCTGGGGATCTGAGTCAGGGACAGGTGCACCTGCTGGGAAGCAGACAGAATGGAAAGAGAGAGAACCATTTGATTTGACAGATTATGAGCTCTTTCATGGACTTGATCAAAGCGGCTTCAGTGGATTGGTGGGGACAAAGCCAGATTAGAAGAGGTCGAAGAATTGGCCGGGCGCAGTGGCTCATGCCTGTAATCCCAGCACTTTGGGAGGCAGAGGCAGGCAGATCACCTGAGGTCAGGAGTTTGAAACCAGCTTGGCCAACGTGGCAAAACCCCATCTCTACCAAAAATACAAAAATTAGCTGGGCGTGGTGGTGGGTACCTATAATCCCAGCTACTCAGGAAGCCAAAGTGGGAGAATCATTTGAACCGGGAGACAGAGGTTGCGGTGAGCCGAGATCACGCCACTACACTCCAGCCTGGGTGACTGAATGAGACTCCATCTCAAAAAAATAAGAGATCGAAGAGTCCATTAAAGGTGAGGGAGTGGAGACAGCAGGTGTAGATGACCCAGAGTTGCCCGTCTACTCTAGAATGATGTGCATCTATGAGTTCTCTCCCTTGTCACTCTTGAGGGCAAGGACCATACCCTGGTGATTTCTGAGCCATAAATGGAGTCTGGCCAGTGCATAGCAGGAGCTCAGCACATTTATGTCATGGATGGATAAATGGATGAATGGATAATGCATTGTTTGGGTTGAAACGGCCTTTTCTGGTAGAGATAGTAGCTGTATATTTTTGAAGCATTTAAGAAAACAAAAAAAAAAGTCAACCCCAAAGGCCATAGGCTCTGTGTCCCTTCTCCCAGCTAACCTCAAGGAGCAGTTGCGTGTGGGCCTGGGGCACAAGCCCTGGCCCAGCATCAGGAACCAGGTTATTTATTTATTTATTTATTTATTTATTGAGATAGAGTCTCGAGTGTCACCCAGGCTGGAGTGCAGTGGCATGATCTCGGCTCACTGCAACCTCCACCTACAGGGCTCAAGTGATTCTCCTGCCTCAGATTCCTGATTAGCTGGGACTATAGGCGCGCATCACCACACCTGGCTAATTTTTTTTTTTTTTTTTTTTTGAGACGAAGTTTCACTCTATCACCCAGGCTGGAGTGCAGTGGTGCAATTTAGGCTCACTGCAACCTCTCTCTCTTGGGTTCAAGCAGTTCTCCTGTCTCAGCCTCCCGAGTAACTGGGACTACAGGCGCATGCTACCATGCCTGGCTAATTTTTGTATTTTTAGTAGAGATGGGGTTTCACCATATTGGTCACTCTGGTCTTGAACTCCTGACCTCAGGTGATCCACCCGCCTTGGCCTCCCAAAGTGCTGGGATTATAGGTGTGAGCCACCACGCCCAGCCTTTTTTTGGATTGTTAGTAGAGTCGGGATTTCATCATGTTGGGCAGGCTGGTCTCGAACTCCTGGCCTCAAGTGATCCACCCATCTCGGCCTCCCAAAGTGCTGGGATCATAGGTGTGAGCACCGCGCCTGACCCAAAAACCACATTACTGAGTCCCTTCTGCTGCCTCTCACATGCCCTGTGGCTTTGGATAAATCCCTTCCTCTTTCTTATAAGTGACCTGCGTGGCGGCTCACAACTGTCATCCCAGCATTTTGGGAGGCCAGAGTGGGAGGATCACTTATGCCCAGAAGTTTGAGACCAGCCTGGGCAACATAGCAAGACCCCGTCTCTACAAAGAAAAAAATAAGTAGGCTGGGCACAGTCGCTCATGCCTGTAATCCCAGCACTCTAGGAGACCACGGAGGGCAGATCACTTGAGGTCAGGAGTTTGAGGCCAGACTGGCCAACATGATGAAACCCCGTCTCTACTAAAAAAACTACAAAAATTAGCCAGGTATGGTGGCACGTGCTTTTAATCCCAGCTACTCGGGAGACTGAGGCAGGAGAATCGCTTGAACTAAGAAGGCGGAAGTTGCAGTGAGCCAAGATTGCGCCACTGCACTCCAGGATGGCCGACAGAGCGAAACTCCATCTCAAAAAAACAAAACAAAACAAAAAATAAGCAGGAGGTGGTGCACGCCCGTCGTGCCAGCTACTTGGGAGGCTGAGGTGAGAGGATCGCTTGAGCCCAGGAGGTCGAGGCTGCACTCCAGCCTGGGTGACAGACAGAGCAATATCTTGTCTCAAAAAAAAAAAAAAAAAAAAAAAAAAAAAAGGAAGCCATCAGCGCAGCACAGGGGAAGCAGCCCACGTGAGCCAGTCCCATAGATATTGGTTTCCCTCCTTCCCCACCCCTGCCCCGCCGCCCCTCCTTTTTTTTTGTCTCTCTGGGTTTTTTACTTGTTTAGGAACTCGAAGCGGTTCATGGGAAGTACCCCGAGTCCTAGCCCTCCTGTTCTCTGCATAGAGTTGCTGCAGGGCACCTCACACGCGCACAGATACACGCCTGGCTTTGGGCGAAGTCGCGACACTGGGTCTGCAGAGTCCGCTGAGCACGCATCTTCGTCGTGAAACTAAGGAGACCCTGGAGTGTCCTTGGGCTTGGGTGGGATGGAACATGCCCGTGACAGACAGGCCCACCTGCCAATCAGAAGTGAGCTCTCCTTAGCTGGTATGGGACCGCAGGAGTGGAAATGGCTGTTGGGAGGTGGCAGAGACGGGAGATGGGGTGGCCACAGGGGAGCCGCCGGCCACAGAAGAGGAAACGGAGGTGCAGGGAGCGGAGTCTGCGAAGGATGCGTGAATGGCCAAGAGATGTGCCTCGGAAAGGGCCTAGGGACTTCCTCTGACCAACCCCCGACGGCCATTCCCAGCCATCCGTTTTCCTGCAGCCTCAGATGCAACCTGTGGAAGACGCGGGAGGAGGCCCGGGAGTCCGCCCGGCAGCGCCTTCCCTAGGTTGGGAGCGGGGACTCAGGCGCGGACGCTGCTGCCACCTAGTGGGAGAAGCCTGCTACTCCTCTCGGTTCCTAACCCCAGGGTAGTTCCCAGCTGAGCACTGAGGCAGGGTCGGGGGAGGATGGGGAGAGCCCTGTGCCCCTGGATCTGCGGACACGATGCGAGGGGGAGCCTCAGAGAGGAACCCCCAGCCCCCAGGAAGTGCGCATTGCCCACACTACATTTCCCCTCTGTGCCATGATTTCCTCCCGTGTATAAGGGAGGCAAGAGTACCTGATTCTGGGCTGGGCTTGGTGGTTCATGCCTGTAATCCCAACACTTTGGGAGGCCGAAGCGGACGGATATTCTGAGTTCAGGAGTTCAAGACCAGCCTGGCCAACATGGTGAAACCCCATCTCTACTAAAAATACAAAAATTGGCCGGACAGTGGTGGTGCGTGTCTGTAATCCCACTATTCAGGAGTCTGAGGCAGGAGAATCGCTTGAACCCAGGAGACGGAGGTTGCAGTGAGCTGAGATTGTGCCTCTGCCCTCCAGTCTGGCCAACAGAGTCAAACTTCATCTCAAAAAAAAAAAAAAAGGCCGGGCGCGGTGGCTCAAGCCTGTAATCCCAGCACTTTGGGAGGCCGAGACGGGCGGATCACGAGGTCAGGAGATCGAGACCATCCTGGCGAACACCGTGAAACCCCGTCTCTACTAAAAAATACAAAAAACTAGCCGGGCGAGGTGGCGGGTGCCTGTAGTCCCAGCTACTCGGGAGGCTGAGGCAGGAGAATGGCGTAAACCTGGGAGGCGGAGCTTGCAGTGAGCTGAGATCCGGCCACTGCACTCCAGCCCGGGCTACAGAGCGAGACTCCGTCTCAAATAAAAAAAAAAAAAAAAAAGGCCGGGCGCAGTGGTTCACGCCTGTAATCTCAGCACTTTGGGAGGTCGAGGCGGGCAGATCACGATGTCAGGAGATAGAGACCATCCTGGCTAACACCGTGAAACGCCGTCTCTACTAAAAATACAAAAAAATTAGCCGGGCATTTTGGTGGGCGCCTGTAGTCTCAGCTACTCGGGAGGCTGAGGCAGGAGAATGGCGTGAACCCGGGAGGCAGAGTTTGCAGTGAGCCGAGATCGTGCCACTGCACTCTAGCCTGCGCGATTGAGAAGACCCCGTCTCAAAAAAAAAAAAAAAAAAAAGCAGAGTACCTACCTCTGAGGGTCAGTGCAAGGGTAAATGAACCAATTTGTGCAAGGAACTTGGCCATAAATGAGGTCCAGCCAGCATAGTAATAGGTGTCAAATAAATGCTACACACTGGGCATGGTGGCTCACGCCTCTAATCCCAGCACTTTGGGAGGCTGCAGCTGGAGGATCATCTGAGGCCGGGAGTTCGACACCAGCCTGGGCAACATAACAAGACCTCGGCCGGGCGCGGTGGCTCAAGCCTGTAATCCCAGCACTTTGGGAGGCCGAGACGGGCGAATCACGAGGTCAGGAGATCGAGACCATCCTGGCTAACACGGTGAAACCCCGTCTCTACTAAAAAATACAAAAAACT
Organism: Theropithecus gelada; assembly: GCF_003255815.1. Lineage (NCBI taxonomy): Eukaryota > Metazoa > Chordata > Mammalia > Primates > Cercopithecidae > Theropithecus > Theropithecus gelada. Next base: position 53,020,705 of record NC_037688.1, on the reverse strand, counting down.
AGCCGGGCGAGGTGGCGGGCGCCTGTAGTCCCAGCTACTTGGGAGGCTGAGGCAGGAGAATGGCGTAAACCCGGGAGGCAGAGCTTGCAGTGAGCTGAGATCTGGCCACTGCACTCCAGCCTGGGCGACAGAGCGAGACTCCGTCTCAAAAAAAACAAAAAACAAAAAACAAAAAAACATAACAAGACCTCATCTCTACAAAAAATGCAAAGATTAGCCAGGCATGGTGGCACATGCTTGTGGTCCCAGCTACTCAGGAGGCTGACTTGGGAGGATCACTTGAGGCCAAGAGTTCCAGGCTGCAGTGATCATACCACTGTACTCCAGCCTGGGTGACAGAGTGAGACCCTGTCTCTGAAAAGACATAAAATAGGCCGGGCACTCTGGGAGGCCGAGGCAAGCAGATCACCTGAGGTGAGTAGTTCGAGACCAGCCTGACCAACACAGTGAAACCCTGTCTCTACTAAAAATACAAAAATTAGCCGGGTGTGGTGGCAGGCAGCTGTAATCCTAGCTACTCAGGAGGCTGAGGCAGGAGAATCACTTGAACCCGGGAGGCGGAGGCTGTAGTGAACCAAGATCATGCCACTGCACTCCTGCCTGGATGACAGACAGAGACCCTGTCTCCAAAAAAATGAAAATAAATAAAACAAATGCTACCTGTGGTTGATCCAAGGGATAACTGGAGGTGTGTGGCCCGGTGCCACCACCCCAAATTGTGCCTGTTGTCTAAACGCAGCTTCCTTTAGTTCTGGCTTTCAGCAAGATGGCCCTGCCGCAGCCCTCCTCTTTGTAAACGCTGGGGCTGCCACCATTATGGCTTTATCATCAGCAACATTCCAGAGGATGAAGACTCCCCTGGTCCCAATCTCTCCTCTCCTCTCCTCTTCTGATGAGGGTGAGGGATGGGGAAGGGGTCCCAGCTCCTAGCACTTCCTCCCCTCACCCCAGAGTGCCATCAGAACAGCTCTGGGCTGTGACATCACAGAGCCCCCACCTCATGATAGCAGTCATGAGGTTGTGGCCATGGGTGCTGGTGTGGGTGTGGTTGGCTGCAATAGGGGCCATAGACACTGGTGAGAAGCTGTCTTGGGAGCAGTGGGAAGGCAGGCAGCTCTGGGGGCATAAAGGGTGATACCCACTTAGGGACTGGGAAGCCAACCCTGCACCTTCTCCTTTTCTCTCCACTCTTCTCTCCCATCCTGCTGGTCCCACCCACCCCCTGACAACCATGGGCCTTGTCGTGGTGCACCCAGCTGACCCTGAGGGAAATCAAGACCCTCCACAGCCTCCACAGTAAGGCTGGGTGGTCTCATAGGGTCCCAAGCCAGCTTCAGCCTTCAGAGATAAAGGCAGGGGTCAGCTTGGCTGTTGTCACAGACTTTGCTTGGATCCTAGCACCCAGACCCAAGCGTGCCACGGTGTCAGCCCTGGGGACAGAGTCTCCGCGCTTCTTAGACAGGCCTGACTTCTTCGATTATCCAGACTCAGACCAAGCCAGGCTCCTGGCTGTGGCCCAGTTTATTGGAGAGAAACCCATCATATTTGTTAACTCAGGTATGAACCAGCTAGAGAAGGGACCTCCCTCCCCGCCAGGGCCTGGAGGAGAGCAGCCCCCGACCCTTCCACTGGGCCATCAGAGGGGAATTAAGGGTCCTGCTTGTTTAGCAGGTTCCAGCCCCGGGCTCTTCCATCACATCCTGGTAGGCTTCCTGGTGGTGGTCGTCTTCTTTCTCCTTTTCCAGTTCTGCACCCACATGTAAGGCCTGCCCCCTTCCTCCAACCCCACCCACCACCACCTTCCTTGGGAGCAGCTGAAGAGCCCAGTTCTAGTGGGGCAGGGTGTGACCTCTCCCCTCTGATCTCCATGCCCCACAGAAACTTCCAGAAAGGGGCCTAAAGAGCCGGACAGGGGCCCCGGACTCAACCTGAGCACCCACACCCACCTCCTCTCCTGTCGATGAGCAAAAGTTCCCCACCTTTCCCTCCCTGACTGCCCAGCGAGGAGCTGGGGATCCTGCTCCCTGTGCGTTTCCCACAGCCCAAGCCCCCCACCTCCTCCCTTCCCAGCCCCAAAGAACTTGATGGTGAGGGCCTTGGTGGCGTTCACGCAGATCGTCTTTTATTAGCGGTCTGTAAAGCACCTCCCAGGGTCCCCCGACCCCAGATTGGAGGAAGCCTTGAGAGGTCAGTAGCACCAGGGACATGGCAGGGCCCGAGGGCGCGATGTGCAGCCGATGGTGAGGGACTGGGCGCCCTCGCCTGCCCCCGGGGTTGTCAGCACTGGGAAGGCTTGGGGGTAGCAGCCACCTCTCTCCCTCAACCCCTCAACCCAACAGACTAGTTCAAATTTGGGTAAATAAATAAAATAAATAAGATTCCTCAAGCTGGCCTACCCTGGAGAGGAGCCGTGGTTGCAGCCGGCCGCTCGGGAGGCCCGAGGGCCAGCCGGGTTAGTTGGGGCGTCCTCTCCTCTCGGGTGATGGGGAGCCCTGGGGGGTGGCAGCAGAGGGGCTGGGATGGCCTTGGCAGAGGCGCCTCCCCACATTCTGACTCCTGGTCCCCTTGAAACCCTGTCGGTCTCCCTCCCCACAAGCCCTCCTGCCCTCAGTGGGTGGGAGGTGGTGCCCCCTCCCCTCCTCCCGTGCAGGGGTGTGCAGGAAGGGGGCATAGTAAGGAGAAGAGGTTCCCCCTCTCCCCTCACTCAGTCCCCGAGGTGTGGGGCCTCTTCCCTTTCAGGGTCATCGTCAGTCCTGGGGTTGTCCGGGCAAGAGGACCTTGGCTCCCACCCCCAGCCATCAGCCCCAGAGCCCTGTCTCCACGGGGGTGGGGGTGGGGAGGGGGAGGGTCCTGGCCCCCGGCCTCAGTCCTGGGCCTGGCAGGCCGGGGGTGGCCGGGAGCGGGGCCAGAAGAGGCGGCAGGCCCCGCGGCAGATGAGGAAGAACCAGTAGAGCTGAGGGGCCAGAAGCAGCGCAGCGCCCAGGTTGACGTGGGCGGGGATGGCCAGGGGCACGGCCAGCAGAGGCAGGCCGGCGTGGCGCCCGTAGGCCCAGTACAGGTAGGGGAAGAGCAGCACCCGGCAGCACAGGAAGCTGAGCAGCATCAGGGCCCCGTTCACCTTGTGCAGCAGCGTGTGCTGCTGCTTGTACTGAGGGAACATGGACACCGTGGCCGCCGCGGCAGAAGGGCTCGGCCCCCCTTGGCCCTCTCCCTGCCTCCCTGCAACCCTAGCAGGCAGCTCCTCCCAGACCGGACACTTTGCCAGGACACAAGCACGAGCTCAAAAGGCAAGGGGTGAGGGGGGGAATGACGAAGGGGCCAGAGCCCTTGGCAGCAACCCTGAAGGTCCCTCCCTTACCCGTGCCCCCCGCATCGGGCTCCCGCACCCTCCCGTGCTCACTCACCTGGATGAGGATCTTGCCAAGGCAGACGAAGGGTGTGCTGACCTCTGCCATCAACATGCAACCCAGAAAGAAGTCTCCCTTCCCCTGTCGCCACACCTGAGCACACAGGCAGGAAGGTGAGGAGCTGGGGCTCCCCCTGGGTTCTTAGGCAGCCTCCACCCTTCCTCTTTCCCCTCTGTCACTTTTGGAGATGCTTGACTCTGAATGTCAAAACACCTGGGTGCAGGGCTGGGCGCGGTGGTTCACGCCTGTAATCCCAGCACCTCGGGAGGCCGAGGTAGGTGGATCACGAGGTGAGGAGTTTGAGACCAGCCTGACCAACAGGGTGAAACCCCGTCTCTACTAAAAATACCAAAAAAATTAGCCAGGCATGTTGGTGGGCACCTGTAATCCCCGCTACTGGGGAGGCTGAGGTGGGAGAATCACTTGAACTCAGGAGGCGGAGGTTGCAGTGAGCCGAGATCACACCACTGCACTCCAGCCTGAGTGACACAGAGAGACTCCGTCTTGGAAAGAGAAAAAAGAGAACACCTGGGTGCGGGAGCAGGTGCATGACTTGGCTGCATCCCTCTCACAGTCCTGCAGAAAGACTGTGTTCCTTATGTAACAGGTGAGGAAACTGAGGCTCAGAGATGTGCAACCACAGGTCCAAAGTGCTGCAGCCGGGCATTGTCCAGCCCGGGGCCAGGCTGCCCCCACACCCTGGTGCCCCTGGGCTGGTGCTCAGTGAACCCTGCCTGTCCACAGCTTTCCCTGGAAACGTGCTGGGTCTGCTTGGCTGCCAGTACCCAGACCCAGGGCTTCCCGGGTTCCTGCCAGCACCAGTGGGACCAAGGAGCAGGCCACCCACACCCCACCCGCCCAGCTCCCCGGGACTCACCACCGACAGCGGGAAGCACACCAGCACCATGGCGGCATGGTGGAGCACCATGAGGAACTCCTTGTGCAGGTAGCCACGTGCTATGGCCCACGTGCTGCCCGGGGCTCTGGCCACTCCGTCATCCCCTCCATGCCCTTTGACCTGGTGCTTGTGCCAGTGACAGAGAAACATGGCGTAGATGTCATAGATGAAGTAGGGCACAGCAAACTGCGTGTAGGCAGAGGACAGCCAGTGTCTGTTGGGCAGAGAGACAGGAGGGGGGAGGGGGTGGGTGGGTGTGGGGAGCAAGGAGGAAAGGGGACACCAGTGAGCGGGGGCAGATCTCAGGGGTTGGCACGGCAGCCCTGGACAGCAGTGGAGTCTCAGGTACAGATGAGGGATCCAGAGGGTAGAGGGTGAGAAACTTGCCCAAGCTCACGCAGTCACGCAGCTAGTAAGCGACGGTGCTGGCATTCAAATCTGTGGCCTCAGAACCCACCCATGTTCCTCTCTCTCTGCAGTACAGTGAGGGGGAAAGAAAAGAACAGAAGATGCCCACAGACCAAATGGCACAGATAGAGTGCCAAAATAAGCCCAGGCCAGGCAGGTGGGACCTTCCTTGCCGTGGTTATTTGTCCTAACCTTACCATGAGGTTAGGACCAGCAACAGCTGAATGGGTGAGAGTGCTGGAGAGAGAGGTCACAGGGGTGGACCCCCATTCCTGCCTCCTGAGGCAGGCGCTCTTCCAAACTTCCCGTGCATGCACTTATTTACCCCTCCCAAAACCCTGTAAAAGGTAGGTGTGGCCATAACCCCCACCGTACAGGTGAGGAAGTGAGTCACAGACGGGCTAGGTAACCTGGCCAAGGAAGGGACATGGGCAGTGGCTCCACAGCCCTCACTGCCATCCCCACTGTCCCCAGAAGGTCTAAGAGGCATCAGAGACAGGCCCTGTTGGCAAGTGAGGGGTCTTGTCAGCGCTGTTTGCCCTGCCCCAAAGTGACCCCATCTCTTTTCTGTTTTGTGTTGTTTCTCAGGGACAGCCAGGCATTAAGGGGAAAATGCAGAACAAAAGGAGCCAAGGACAGAGAAAGTTCCATGTACTTGGAGAGTAAACAAAAATGAGAAATGGATGAATAGACAAGACAGCATTTTTCTTCTGGAGTCAGCACATCGCCAGTTTCTCTTAAATCCTGTAGTCCCGAGACTGGTCTGGGGTGGGGGCGGAAGGTCAGAGACGTGGGCCCCGGGGAGCTCGCCCCACATGGGGGAGGAGGGATGAAAGCAGAGTCAGCCAGAAGTTATCACCAAACATGAGGCATGTGGAGGGAGCTGTGGAGAAGTTGGGGCTGAGGCCTCTGAGGATGGGGAGCCTAAGGCAGGCAGCCTGTGAGTGGAGCCAGCCCATTCTCCAGCAGGGACGGTACCAGGGAAAAGGGAACCTGAGACTGTGATGCAGTGGTGTGGAGCTGCGGCCCAGAGGCAGGGAAAGATGAGAGGGGAGGAGCAGCTGCAGAGAATGCGAGGCAAGAACACAGGGAGAAAAGGTCCAAGTGGCCTGGAGGAGTCAGGGAAGGAAGCTGCCCACAATGCAGGCCCAGCAGAGGTGATGGGAGATGGGGCCCGCTGGGCTGGTGCAGGAGACCAGGAGGGGCCACCAGGCCCTGGGCTGTCATGTGAGGTGTTAAATCCCATCCCCACCCTCTTGGCAATTAGGTGCTCAGAAGTAGGAACAGCTGCTGCCCTGGATTAACCCGGATCCTCCCCACCTACCTGAGGATTAAAGCAGGGAGGAAGGACAGGAACAGACACAGGGGGCCTGGGGAGCAGGGGGGGTGCAGAAACCAAAAGGTGACCTCTGCATGTGAAGGCTGGGGAGGAAGTGCTGGATCCCAGGCTCGGCTTGGAGAAGGGGTGGGGAGGGGCGGGCAGAGGCCAAGAAGCAGCCAAGTCCCTGGGCAGGGTGTGAAGAAAGAGTTAAGCCAAGAACTGTCCTCTGCAGCTGCCACTTAACTCAATTCCTCTCGATGAAGCCCTTCCAGGAAGGGCGGCTGCCTCACCACAGAAGAGGCAACTCATCTTCGGAAAAAGAGGAGGCAAACAGAAACAGGGCACCCCCCGTCAGAAGCGTCCAGAGAATGTCCCCTGGGACTCAGGGGCTGCCACAGAAGGGAAGTGGCGCTGAAAGCTACGAAGCGGGTGTTGTGGGCACCTCCAAGGCAACTTGCAATGGGCCACCCATGAGTCACCTAGGGCGGTCGTCAGCACCACGGACAGGGCCCCTCTCCTCTCCGTCCTCCGCCTCCTGCCCGCACACCTCTGGGCCTTTTTGGCAAGCACCAGACACTGCAGCAGCTGCCTGGCCACATTTTGGCCTCTTTGCCCTCATCCCCTCCTGCACTGCCTGGCCATGTGTGGCCTTGTGCGTGTCATCTTTCCCCTCTCCTCTCCCTCACGCATGGAGTGGGTGCCAGATGCCTGGATTCTGGGAGGGCCTGAGGGGTGAGCCCGGCATGAGGAGGGGGCACCCCATCTGGGTGCTGGAGGGAAATGGGATCTGCCTCCTGGGGTGGAAGGCAGGGAAGAGGTGGGGAACCCACGACAACACAGGAGACCTGGAAGCCAACTAGGAAGCGCTTTGAGGATCCTCTGTGATCCCCGCTCCTTCTCCCCCTGGTTCTGACCTTTAAGGACAGGACGGGATAAATTTATCCCTGGGTGTTGAGTTGCAGTTATTGCAGTGAACTTGCTCAGGTCCAAGTTAAGGGCTTGGGGACCACGGACAGAGTTCCCTCCAAGATGTGGGGTCTTCCAGGGTTATGTGTACACACCAACCACTGGCACCTGGGCAGGGGGGTTCTCGCGGCACTTACTGGTCATCGATGATGTGCTTGCAGGAGGTGGAGACGATGTAGCCGGCAGTGGAGGCCATGATGGCCTGGACAGAGGACACCAGCCTGGGGGAGAGAGGGAGGCGTGCTAGAAGGGCAGAAGGGAAGAGGCGTGTGCCTTGATTTCTCCTCGTTGCTAGTCTAGTGACTGCACTTTGCATTCAGCCACTTCTCAGACCAGTCCTTGCCCGCCTTCTCCCAAGGCTGGGCTGCCTGAAATGTGCCCCACCACAGGCACCTCACGGCTCTCTGGTCTGCTCGGCTGCTGTTCCTCGGTCCACTCCACTCCTTGCCACCTTCTCCCTTCCCCATTTGTGGAAACTGAGTCTCCCTCTTCTCGGGGCGGCAGGGTGTCCGTCCTGAGGTGAGACCCCACTAAGAGTGAGCTGCTGGCCCGGACCTCTCCCCACGAGGGGAGCCTGGGCCAGTTCTTGCCCCATTCAGCTGCCCAGTCATGACGCGGGCCTCACTCTGGACCCTTTGTGACCCCCGAGCTCCCCAGTCACTCTCCCACTGTCTCCTGACTGCCACTAGCCTCCACTCTGCACTCTGGCCCTGTTCTAGGGGTATACAGTTGCACCATCCACTCCTCCATCCCTGGCCCCCAAACACTCGCCCTGAATGACACCTAGCTGTCTGGCCCTGGCCTCGTTCCCTAATGTCTTACAGGAATGTCTTCACTGCATGCCGGCCCTGTTCTGGAGGGTGGGAGGGTGTACCGGGAAGAAGAGAGAGGCAGGCTGAACACTAGTAGACCAGATGGCAGGGCTGGACGAGGTCTCCCAGGACAGTGAGCAAGGCAGGCAGTGAGGAGAGAGGAAGCCTGGGGGTAAAGCCCCCAACCCCCATAGGAACTCCCAATACCCACCAACTGAGGGTCCAGAGAAGTGCCAGGTCCCTTCCATTCCCTGAGAAGCCCAAGAAGCAGAGAGGAGCTGAGGGGAAGGAAAGTGGTTTACCTGGCTGAGACAATGACCGCGTCGGCCTCCTCCCAGCGCAGCTGGGGCAGCCGCTGGAGCGTATTCTTGGAGAGGAGGAAGAGTCCGGGGAACACCACCCCCCCGGCCACCATCGGGGTCAGCATGGTGGCTGAGGACTTGGGCAGGGAGGCAGGCGGGCCGTGAAGGGTCAGGGAGGCTGAGCGGAAGGAGTTAGGGGTGGAGAAGGGACGCCAAGCCCGGGAAGGAGGGAGAAAACGATGGGAAGGGGCACAAAGGGGACAGGGCGGCGACGGGATGGGGCCAGAGAGTCCAATGAAACTGGGGAGTCAGGAGGGGGCCAGTTGGGCAGAGACGGGGGAGGGGAGGATGGGAGAAGGGGAGCAGGAGCAGGCCAGTGAGGGATGGGGAGAGGCGAGGAGGGGATGGCTTGGTGAGGGACAGAGAGGAAGAGGGGACAGGAGGAGGATGCAAATGGGGGAGGGGAGGGAGCCACCAGGCAGGTGGGGAGGGGAGGCTTACGTGAGAGGCTGGGAGGGCTCGAGGAGGCGGGGAGGGGGTGGGGGTGGGTCTGGGTGCCAGCCCCAAAGGAAGGAGGCAGGCAGGAGGGAGCGGAGGAGCAGGCAGGAGGGAGCGGAGGAGTAGCCGGGCAAGCGGTCAGCGGTCACCACCGCTCTCCCAGCTCCACTGCCTCCTCTCGCTGCCGCCCCGGTCCCCGCCACCCGGCACAGACACCGCACATGGCATCATAGAGACTCCGTGCCCAGCCCCCTGCCCCCTCGGTGGGGAGGGGGAGGGGGAGGGGAAGTGACCAGCTTGGGGAGGGCGGGGGAGGGGCAGGGAAATGATGGCACCGACCAGACACCGAGAAACCGGACCTGCAGCGGCGTCTCCCCATGCAGCTCTGAGCCACAGCCTCGGCTGCGACAGAGATGGGGGGAGCAGAGAAAGAGGGAGGGGGAGGCCCTTAAAGGAACAGCAGCTGCAGCGGCACAGGGGGCTGCTGGGGACAGGGGCCAGCTCTTCTCTTGGGGAGGAAGGGGGCTTAGGGCTCCTTGGCCAGCTGGGAGGGGGCCCTGAGCCCCCACAGGGGCCTGACCCTGTTTCCCATCAGCACTTTGCAAATGCCTGGCATCTCCTCCCTCGCCAAGCCATCCCTCTGGGGCCTGCCCCGGGTCCCAGCTTTGGGTGCCCACTCCAGCGAAAGATAGGCTTCCCCAGGAGAGGGAGCGGGAGCAAGTGGTGCTTTCTCAGAAGGAAGACTGAAGGAGGGGATGGGAGGAAAAATATCTCAACACAGTATCCTCAGACACAGAGGCTCCCTCACCCTATGGCCGGGAAGGAAGCTGACATTGGCCAGAGGGGGCACCTGACTGTGCCGCAGGGCTGCCCATGTCCCGTCTGCTGCAGGAGCTCCGAGGGCGCTGTGCCTGTCCTTCCCACAGGGCCAGCAACGATCCTGAGGCTCCCTGAGGTCACTCAGTTCAGAAGTGGCAGAGCCCTCTCATTGCAGGTGTTGGAGGGGCAGGGAGTGGAAGAAGGGGGGAGTGGGGGGGCGGGGGGCCACTGCCTCTCAGGAAGCCCCAGGGAGCCCTAGGATGCCCAGGGCCCTATTCTTCAGACAGCCAGCCCCTCCTGACCGCCCCTAAATTCCTACCCCTCTCTAGGAGCTCCTAGCTTCCCTTCCTCTGCAACTTCCACAAACAGCCTAGTTTCAGAGTGGGAAAGGACTGCGGGGTGGGCTGGTGCAAGCTCCTCACTGGCCCATAAAGAAAGTGAGGCCTGGGAACTGGGCCAGGGTCGCGCTGTGGGACTGGAGCCAGAGGCACTGCCTCCTTTGACTTCTGCCCTCCCATCCTGATCCCAACTGTCCTGTGGACTTCAGCATGACAAGGGCCTGTTATGCAAACTCCTTTGGTCTCCAAGCTCAATAATCAACCCTGTGGTTTGCCTTTCTCTGCCAGAGCCCACTCCTCGCCTCCCCAAAAGAAAAGCCGGGGCTGGGATTTGCTGTTTTGTGCTGCCCTCTAGCGGCGATCTGTAGGAAAGCACCCACGAAGTCTCAGGCCGATTTGGAGCCGGTTTTAGAGACAATAGCGGACCTCGCTCGTGCCCTCAGCCCTTCACTGGAGGGGGAAAGGGGATCCAGCTCTCTGAGTTTCTACTACATGCTGGGCATAGTACCAGGTGATTTCTACTGATTCTTATTTGGTATCCCTGTTTTATAGAAGAAACAGGTTTAGAAATCTTGTGGGTTTTATTTTGTTTTGTTTTTTTGAGATAGGGTCTCATTCTCTCCCCCAGGCTGGAGTACAGTGGCACGATCATGGCTCACTGCAACCTCAACCTCCCCAGGCTCAAATGATCCTCATGCCTCAGCCTCCCGAGTAGCTGGGACTACGGGCGCACACCACCATGCCCAGGTAATTTTTGTATTTTTTGTAGAGATGAGGTTTTGCCATGTTGGCCAGGCTGGTCTCAAACTCCTGGGCTCAAGCAATCCACCCACCTCTGCCTCCCAACATGCTGATATTACAGGTGGGAGCCACCATGCCCAGAGGAAAGCTGGGTTTCTTTTTTTTTTTTTTTTTTCTGAGACGGAGTCTCGCTCTGTTGCCCAGGCTGGAGTGCAGTGGCCGGATCTCAGCTCACTGCAAGCTCCCCCTCCTGGGTTTATGCCATTCTCCTGCCTCAGCCTCCCGAGTAGCTGGGACTACAGGCGCCCGCCGCCACGCCCGGCTAAGTTTTTGTATTTTTAGTAGAGACGGGGTTTCACCATGTTAGCCAGGATGGTCTCGAGGTCCTGACCTCGTGATCCGCCCATCTCGGCCTCCCAAAGCGCTGGGATTACAGGCGTGAGCCACCGCGCCCGGCCAAGAAAGCTGGGTTTCAAACCCATGGTTGTGGCCAGGCACAGTGTCTCATGCCTGTAATACCAGCACTTTGGGAGGCCAAGGCTGACAGAGCATGAGATCAGGAGATCGAGACCATCCTGGCTAACACGGTGAAACCCCATCTCTTCTAAAAATACAAAAAATTAGTCAGGTGTGGTGGTAGGCGCCTGTAGTCCCAGCTACTTGGGAGGCTGAGGCAGGAGAATCGCTTGAACCCAGGAGGTGGAAGTTGCAGTGAGCTGAGATCGCGCCATTGCACTCCAGCCTGGGCGACAGAGTGAGACTCCATCTCAAAAGAAAACAAAAAACAAAAAAATCATAGTTGCATAACCCCAAAGCCACACGTGAGCAAAACTGCAAAAAGGACTGAGGTTGAGGAGGCTGGGTGATGGGCGGCCACCGTAACTACTCGAGATTGAGGACTACAAGGCTGGTCACAGAACTGTGGTTTCACTTCAGATGAGTAGAGACAGGCTTTTTTGTCTGCCAGGAAATCCATGTAGACACCCTAGTAAAATCTGTGTTCCATGTACTGCCTCCCGCTCCTATGGTTTGCTGATAGTGCGCTTTTATGGTAAGCTTTGTCACACAGGTCATAGATCTGCAGCCCAAGGGCCCAACCCAGCCCACAGACATGTTTTGTTTGGCCAGTATGCAGTTGTCAGTATAGTAGTTCTTAAATAAGTTCTTAGTTACTTATCAGTATTCAAGAATTGGGAGAGGCTGAGCGTGGTGGCTCACGCCTGTAATCCCAGCACTTTGGGAGGCCAAGGTGGGCAGATCACCTGAGATCAGGAGTTTGAGACCAGCCTGGCCAACATGGTGAAACCCCATCTCTACTAAAAATACAAAAATTAGCCAGATGTAGTGGCGCACACCTGTAATACCAGCTACTCGGGAGGCTGAAGCAGGAATGTTGCTTGAACTTGGGAGGTGGAGGTTACAGTGAGCCACAATTGAGCCACTGAACTCCAGCGTGGGCAACAGAGTGAGATTCTGTCTCAAAAAAAAGAATAAAAAAGAATTGGGAGGAAGCCCACCACAATGACATGCACCTGTAGTCTCAGCTACTCAGGAGGCCGAGGCAGGAGGATCACTTGAGCCCAGGAGTTCAAGACCAGCCTGGGCAACATGGAGAAACCCCGTCTCTACTAAAAGTACAAAAATTAGCCGGGCGCAGTGGCTCAAGCCTGTAATCCCAGCACTTTGGGAGGCCGAGACGGGCGGATCACGAGGTCGGGAGATCGAGACCATCCTGGCTAACATGGTGAAACCCCGTCTCTACTAAAAAATACAAAAAACTAGCCGGGCGACGTGGCGGGTGCCTGTAGTCCCAGCTACTCGGGAGGCTGAGGCAGGAGAATGGCGTAAACCCGGGAGGCAGAGCTTGCAGTGAGTTGAGATCTGGCCACTGCACTCCAGCCTGGGCGGCAGAGCGAGACTCCGTCTCAAAACAAAAATAAAAAATAAAAGTACAAAAATTAGCCAGGCATGGTGGTGCACATCTGTAGTCCCAGCAACTTGGGAGTCAGCCTGATTCTCAGGGTGAATCACTTGTCAGGGAGGTCAAGGCTGCAGTGAGTCATGGTGGTGTCACTGCACTTCAGCCTGGGTGACAGAGTGAGACCCTGTCTCAAAACAAAAGAAGAAGAGGCCAGGTACAGTGGCTCATGCCTGTTATCCCAGCACTTCGGAGGCTGAGAAGGGAGAATCCTGTGAGCCCAGGAGTTCAAGACCAGCTTGGGCAACATAGTGAGACCCTGTTTCTTCCAAAAAAAAAAAAAATTAGCCAGGTGGGGTGGCGCATTTCCTGTTGTCCCAGCTATGGCAGGAGGATTGGTTGAGCCTGGAAGTTCAAGGCTGCAGTGAGCCATGATAGTGCCACTGCACTCCAGCCTAGGCAACAGAGCAAGACCTGTCTCAACAACAACAATGACAAAGAATCATAACTGAAAACATTGGCCCACATTCTAACTGTATAACTTTATCAGTGGCTGGAGCCGAGCAGCACAGGCCCTCAGCAGAGAAGGTGAGTCCTCCTGCCTACATCCTCCCCGCAGAGCCCACATCCCTCATATTATCTGCAGGAGTTTGCAGCCCCTGCTCTACAGGCACGGATTCACATGATCTTCATACAACATCTCCATGAAGGAGAGTGGGGGTTATTATCAAGCCCATTTACCAGTGAGGGATCTGAAGTTCAGAGAAATTAAATGACTCACAAAAGACACCACTGTTGGTGTCTTTTTTTTTTTTTTTTTTTAAGACAGAGTCTCACTCTGTCGCCTACGCTGGAGTACAGTGGCATGATCTCAGCTCACTGCAACCTCCACCTCCCGAGTTCAAGTGATTCTTCTGTCTCAGCCTCCAGAGCACCTGGGATTACAGGCACCTGCCACCATACCTGGCTAATTTTTGTATTTTTAGTTCAGACAGGGTTTCACCATGTTGGCCAGGCTGGTCTTGAACTGCTGACCTCAGGTGATCCACCTGCCTCAGACTCCCAAAGTGCTGGAATTACAGGCGTGAGCCACCGTGCCCAGCCTGCTGGTGTCTTTTGACTCCAAATCCCAGCTCCACCCCACACTCTGCTTCTGTTTTCACCACGAACTCATCCTGAAAGTAAGAGGTCAGTTCCACCAGCCGTGGCCCCAGGAAGGACACCCGCACCCTGGTCCTCTTACTTGGATGCTACCAGGACAGCCTCTTGTTTTTCCATCTGTAGGCTGGCGTGGTTCTGCAAGCCCCAGCGCAGGACAGTGAAGCACAACGGGAAGAAGACGCAACCCCCTGCGAATAGCAGGGCCATGCCTGCCTGCAGCCAAGAAGGCAGAAAAAGACGGCCATGAGAACACCTCAGCACAACGCCCTCAGACCCCCTGGCAGCCTTCTTCACCCCCAATGAGGCAAGGCCCAAGAGACCCATCCATCTGTGGCCATCCAAAGCCACCAGGCAAACCTCTTCTCTAAGCTCTTTTGCATCCTTATTACTCTTTTAATATTCATCATCCGGGGCAATTTGACATCCTAATTATCCTAATTTTTTGTTTTACACACCCAATTTAGACAATTTCTTTTCTTTTCTTCTTCTTCTTCTTTGTTTTTTTTTTTGAGATGCAGTCTTGCTCTTGTTACCCAGGCTGGAGTGTGGTGGCATGATCTTGGCTCACTGCAACCTCCACCTCCCGGGTTCAAGCAACTCTCGTGTCTCAGGCTCCTGAGTAGATGGGATTACAGGTGCCCGCCACCGTGCCCGGCTAATATTTGTGTGTTTTAAGAGAGACAGGACTTTACTATGTTGGTCAGGATGATCTCGAATTCCTGACCTTAGGTGATCTGCCTGCCTTGGCCTCCCAAAGTGCTGGGATTACAGGCATGAGCCACTGCACCCAGCCCCTCCTACTCTTAAACTCCACCCTTTTCCATCTTCTGCATGCCCCCCCCGCCGCCCACCTTATGTCACCTCTCCCTTCTCCCCAGGCCTCACCTCTAAGGGACAGGTTGGAAGACAGAAAGGAAGGTTGATGTTTCTCCTCAGCACCGAAAACTTGGAAAAAGGAAGGGAGGGGGTTGTCAAGATAGTTGGAACTTTAAAATGACATTCCTTGAAAAAACAAAATAAAGCCAAAGCGATTGTTGTTCCATTAAAAAAGAAAACAAAAGAAATAACAGGCGCAAGGCTGAAACTACATATATTTACATAGATATCATTTTTGTTTAGAAAGACCTCCCCTCCCATCTACTCTGGGGAGCAGAGGTTTGGGGCAGGCACAGGCAGGATGAAGGGAATCAGGCCCTGTCATCCTGCCTTCCTGAAGTGGCTTCCAAGGGACCTTCTTGGGACAAAAGGAAGGTGTCAAACTGCAAAGGCACGAGGCTGCTCTGCAGAGGCAGTTGGGTAGGGCAGGAGTATGCTCTCCCGTTGGTGGACTGGCTAGAAGATGCCATCCTCCCATTGGCCAGCCAGTTGATACATGTGCCCTATCATTTGCTTCCTATGGGGGCTGGGGGGCGGTTCCAGCAAGCCTTGCCTAGAATTGGCCAGTTAGAATCCATCGGTGACTTGATGGACAGCTACGTTTCAGGGACGTGTTCAAAGAAGGAAAAGGAGGGAGGGGGAAATCAGAGCAGCTGCACAGCCCGGCGTGGAGGCTCACGCCTGTAATCCCAGCACTTCGGGAGGCCAAGGCGGGTGGACCATCTGAGGTCAGGAGTTCAAGACCATGCTGGCCAACATGGGGAACTCCATCTCTAATAAAAATACAAAAATTAACCAGGCGTGATGGCGGGTACCTGTAATGCCAGCTACTCGGGAGACTGAGGCAGGAGAATCACTTGAATCCGGGAGGCAGAGGTTGCAGTGAGCCGAGATCTCCTCACTGCACTCCAGCCTGGGCGACAGAGAGAGACTGTGTTTCAAAAAAAACAAAAACAAAAAACAAAAAACAACAACAACAACAAAAAACACCAGCAGGTGCGGTGGCTCAGGCCTGAAATCCCAGCACTTCGGGAGGCCAAGGTGGGAGGATCACTTGAGGTCAGGAGTTCAAGATCAGTTTGGGCAATATAGTGGAACCCCTGTCTCTACAAAAAATAAGAATAGTAGGCCAGGCGCGGTGGCTCATGCCTGTTATCCCAGCACTTTGGGAGGCCGAGGCGGGCAGATCACGAAGTCAGGAGATCGAGACCATCCTGGCTAACACGGTGAAACCCCGTCTCTACTAAAAATACAAAAAATTAGCCGAGCGTGGTGGCGGGCACCTGTAGTCCCAGCTACTGGGGAGGCTGAGGCAGGAGAATGGCGTGAACCCGGGAGGCGGAGCTTGCAGTGAGCTGAGATCGCGCCACTGCACTCCAGCCTGGGGCAACAGAGAGAGATTGTGTCTCAAAAATAATAATAATAAAATAGTCCAATGCAATGACACATACCTGTGGTCCCAGGTACTTGAAAGGATGAAGCGAAAGAATGGAAAGAATTGCTTGAGCCCAGGAGTTCAAGGCTGTAATGAGCTATGATCATACCACTGCACTCCATCCTGGGCAACAGAGCGAGACCCTGCCCCCCAAAAAAAGCAGTCCTAAGTAGTTATTGTAGGCAGTGTAGGATAAAAGGTAAAGAAGGTCATTTCGGCCAGGCGCGGTGGCTCACGCCTGTAATCCCAGCACTTTGGGAGGCCAAGGTGGGTGGATCATGAGGTCAGGAGTTTGAGACCAGCCTGACCAACATGGTGAAACCCCATCTCTACTAAAAATAGTGGCGCACACCTGTAATCCCAGCTACTCAGGAGGCTGAGACAGGAGAATTGCTTGAATCCAGGAGGCAGAGGTTGCAGTGAGCCAAGATTGTGCCACTGCACTCTAGTCTGAGCAACAGAGCGAGACTCTGTCTCAAAAACAAAAAAAAGAAAAAAAAAGAAGGCCATTTCTACCTTGGAAGTACATGGACTTCAAATTCAGAGTCCACAGATAATCAAAGAAACATTTAATTTCCCTATTGCTGAAATAAAGAAACAAATAAAGAAACACACTGAATGGCTCTGTTTACATCAAATTCAGAAAAGCAAAACATCTATCATGAAAAATCAGAACAGTGTTTAACTTGGGGAAGATATTGACTGGGAAGAGACCCCAGGGAACCTTCTGAAGTGTTGGAAATGCCCTTATATTGATCACCAGTGTAAACATATGTAAACGTTCTTGAGGCATCTTCTTAAAATGTGTGCCCCTAAAGTGAAGCTGCAGTTTTTAAAATGCTAAATTTAGGCTCTTCCTTTCTCTGAATGATCGTGGGCAAAGCCTTAATGAGCCTCAATTTCTTCACCTGTGAGGCTGGGTTAATAATAGTGTCAGATCACTAAATGCTGCTTATACTACAGGTATAAGCATTGATCTGTATTTTCGGTCTCTAAAAGAAAAAAAAAAAAGCCCAGTGTGGTGGTGCACACCTGTAGTACCAGCACTTTGGGAGGCCAAGGCAGGAGGATCACTTGAGGACAGGAGGCTGAGGGTGCAGTGAGCTTTGATCATGAGACTGCACTCCAGCCTTGGGCCACAGAGTGCAACTCCGTCTCTAAAAAAATTAATTAAAAATATCAAGTCATGGCCGGGTGCAGTGGCTCAAGCCTGTAATCCCAGCACTTTGGGAGGTCGAGACGGGCGGATCACGAGGTCAGGAGATCGAGACCATCCTGGCTAACACGGTGAAACCCCGTCTCTACTAAAAAATACAAAAAACTAGCCGGGCGAGGTGGCGGGCGCCTGTAGTCCCAGCTACTTGGGAGGCTGAGGCAGGAGAATGGCGTGAACCCGGGANGCTCAAGCCTGTAATCCCAGCACTTTGGGAGGCCGAGACGGGCGAATCACGAGGTCAGGAGATCGAGACCATCCTGGCTAACACGGTGAAACCCCGTCTCTACTAAAAAATACAAAAAACTAGCCGGGCGAGGTGGCGGGCGCCTGTAGTCCCAGCTACTTGGGAGGCTGAGGCAGGAGAATGGCGTGAACCCGGGAGGCGGAGCTTGCAGTGAGCTGAGATCTGGCCACTGCACTCCAGCCTGGGCG
>NC_037688.1:52996610-53002658 GCF_003255815.1 Theropithecus gelada | reverse complement strand
AAAAAAAAAAAAAAAAAAAAAAGTAGACATGGGGTCTCGCTATGTTGACTAGGCTGGTCTCCCAACTCCCGCCTCAAATGATCCTCCCACCTTGGCCTCCCAAGTTGCTGGTATTACAGGCCAGAGCCACTGCACTCAGCCGATACTTACTGATTCTCTGAATGAATTGAAACCAAACACTATTCACGAATGAAGCATTGATTTCCACATGTCCTAATTCCCTTGGCTTTCAAGGCATTCAGCCCTCCCCGTTTCATTCCTAACCTTTTTAGATCACACACACACACTTGCACACACCCACACATGCATGCTCACACAAGCACCCCTCTCCATGGAGGCCTCCGACTTCCTACACGATGGCTGAATCCTGGCATTTTCCTCTAAAAACAATGCCACCATATACCTATTTTTGTCCACATTCTCCACTCCAACATACCTCACCACAGCTGCTGCCCCCGAGGTTTCCTACACCATGAGGCAGCCATGGAAATCGCCAGGGGCTGTGTCCCTGGATTCCAAATCTTCCCTCCCACTGTCAACCATACTGAGATGGTCTCAGCCACCCTCTTGGCTACCCCTGGCGTTTCAGAGGGCGTTTCAAGCCCAGAAAACAGAAATCTAGCTGTCTTTAATGTCACCATTATTGATCCTAAAGAAGATTGCCTTCTTAGGCTGTCTTCTGTTTTTTGGTTGTTTTTTTTTTTTGAGACAGAGTCTCACTCGGTAGCCCAGGCTGGAATGCAATGGCACAATCATGGCTCACCACAACAGCTTTGACCTCCTGGCTCAAGGGATCCTTCCACCTCAGTCTCCCAAATAGGTGAGACTACAGGTGCATGCTACCACACCCAGCTAATTTTTAAATTTTTTGTAGAGACGAGGTCTCACTATATTGCTCGGGCTGTTCTTGAACTCTTGGGCTCAGGCGATCCTCCTGCCTCAGCCTCCCGAAGTGCTGGGATTACAAGTGTGAACCACTGTTCACGCTTGTAACAGGCCTTGGGCTGTCTTATTGTCTGATGGAATCCTGAGGACCAAGATGAGGCCAGTTCCCACCTCAGCCCTAGAAAAGGCCTCCAGGAACACATATTCTGCATATTCTGCCAACAGAGAGACGTCAGCCTTGGCAAGGCTCCTGGACACGTCCGTGGCCTGCAGTGCCCAGACCCGCTGGTGCTGGTGTTTTGTTCCTACCATGGGCTCATACATTATGCAGGAGTATGGGCAGTGCCCCAGGCCTGTGTTGCCAGGCAAGCCAAGACAAGGGATGATGTATATACCCCACTTTGCCAAGGCCCCATTTCTTTCTTTCTTTCTTTTTTTTTTGAGATGGAGTCTTGCTCTGTTGCCCACACTAGAGTGCAGTGGCGCGATCTCAGCTTACTGCAACCTCCGCCTGCCAAGTTGAGTAATTCTCCTATATCAGCCTCCCGAGTAGCTGTGATTACAGACACACGCCACCATGCCCAGCTAATTTTTGTATTTTTAGTAGAGGCAGGGTTTCACCATGTTGGCCAGGCTAGTCTCAAACTCCTAACCTCGTGATTTTTCCACGTCGGCCTCCCACAGTGCTGGGATTACAGGTGTGAGCCACGGTGCCTGGCTGTGCCAAGGCCCCACTTCTATCCACATCACACCATTTGCTGGGGGCAGAGAGAAACTGACTTCACAATAGCCAAGTAACCACAAGGTCTCCTCTCGCTGAAGTTGGAAGCTGGAGAGGTCAGATAGTATCATATGTAGTTCCGCATTTCCCCTGGGAAAAGGCAGACAGGACTGTATACTTCCAATCATGGTGGGGTGGGTGGGAGATCAGAGATGCAGAGAATCCCAGAAGATGAAAGAAGCTTCAGCGGGCTTGGGCATGGGAAGGGACCTGGCAGTTCTGATTCTGATCTAATAATTTCAGCTGCCTCCAATGGACATCCAATGATATCATCTCCCAGAGATTAAGAAGAGGTTCAGCAGCCTCCTTAGTATGAAAATGAAAGGTTTGTGTTTAGGTAATTACCCTGGGGGAATGAAGCTGTGCCGAGCTAGAGCTGGTGTCAATAGACTTTATCTTACTTAATCCTTACAGGAGGCATGAGTGGCAGAAACAATTACTTCCATTTTATAGGTTGGAAATAATAATGGCCCAGTTGGAAACAAAATGAAACAAACCTTTAGGCCGGGTGCGATGGCTCATGCCTATAATCCCAGCACTTTGGGAGGCCAAGGCAGGTGGATCACCTGAGGTCAGGAGTTTGAGATCAGCTTGGCCAGCATAGCAAAACCCCATCTCTACTAAAAATACAAAAATTAGCTGGGCATGGTGGTGGGTGCCTATAATCCTAGCTACTTGGGAGGCTGAGACAGGAGAATTGCTGGAACCCACAAAGCGAAGGTTGCAGTGAGCCGAGATCGCACCACTGCACTCCAGCCTGGGTGACAGAGAGAGACTCTGCCTCAAAAAAAAAAAAAAAACAAAAAAAACAAAGGCGGGGCGCGGTGGCTCACGCCTGTAATCCCAACACTGGGAGGCCAAGGCGGGTGGATCACGAGGCGAGGAGATCGAGACGATCCTGGCGAACATGGTGAAACCTTGTCTCTACTAAAAATACAAAACAAAAACAAAAACAAACAAACAAAAAATAGCTGGGCATGGTGGTGTGTGCCTATAATCTCAGCTACTCTGGAGGCTGAGGCAGGAGAATCTCTCAAACCCGGGAGGTAGAGGGCAGAGGGTGCAGTGAGCTGAGATCGAGTCACTGAACTCCAGCCTGGGCGAGAAAAAAAAAAAGCCTTTAGAACCAGGAAAGATCTGGATTTGAATTCTAGTTCTGCCACAGTGTATCTGTGCAACCCTGGCCAAGTCAACTGACCTCACTGAGCCTCAGTTGTCCTCATGTGGAAAGTGGGGATGACCCTCAGGGACTGGCAGGGCTTCCTGTGATTATTTGAGAAAATGTATGCAAAGTACATGGCATAGAACGAAGGCTCATTAAAATATATAGCCAGGTGCAGTGGTTCATGCCTGCAATCCCCCAGCACTTTGGGAAGCTGACGTGGAAGGATCGGTTGAGCCCAGGAGTTCAACACCAGCCTCAGAAATATAGTGAACCCCATCTCTACAAAAAAATAAGAAAAATTAGCCAGGCATGTTGTCTAATTTTTGTGTGCATTTATGGCCCAACTACTTGGGAAGCTGAGGTGGGAGAATCTCTTGAGTCCAGGAGTTTTTTTGTTTGTTTGTTGGTGGTGGTGGTGGTGGTTTTTTTTTTTTTTTCTTTTCTTTTGGAGACACAGTTTCACTCTTGTTGCCCGGGCTGGAGTGCAGTCGTGCGATCTCACCTCACTGCAACCTCTGCCTCCTGGGTTCAAGCGATTCTCCTGCCTCTGTCTCCTGAGTAGCTGGGATTACAGGCACCTGCCACCACGCCTGGCTAATTTTTGTATATTTAGTAGAGACGGGGTTTCACCATGTTGACCAGGCTGGTCTTGAATTTCTGACCTCAGGTAATCCACCCATCTTGGCCTCCCAAAGGTCTGGGATTACAGGCGTGAGCCACCATGCCAGGCCGGAGCCCAAGAGTTTGAGACGACAGTGAGCTATGATTGCACCACTCCACTCCAGCCTGGGCAACAGAGTGAGACACTGTCTCAAAAAAAAAAACAACAAAAAAAACCCAAACAAACAAACAAAAAAATTATAGGCCATGCATGGTGGCTTACACCTGTAATCCCTGCATTTTGGGAGGCCGAGGCGGGTGGATCACCTGAGATCAGTAGTTTGAGACCAGCCTGGCCAACATGGTGAAACCCAGTCTCTACAAAAAATACAAAAATTAGGCTGGGTGTGGTGGCTCTCACCTGTAATCCCAGCACTTTGGGAGGCCGAGGCAGGTGGATCACTTGAGGTCAGGAGTTTGTGACCAGCCTGGCCAACATGATAAAACCCTGTCTCTAGTAAAAATACACAAATTAGCCAAGCGTGGTGGCACGTATCTGCAATCCCAGATACTCAGGAAGCTGAGGCAGGAGAATTGCTTGAACCTGGGAGGCAGAGGTTTCAGTGAGCTGAGATTTTACCACTGGACTCCAGCCTGGGTGACAGAGCAAGACTCTGTCTCAAAAACAAACAAACAAACAAAAAACCAAAACCAAAAAGCAAAAATTAGCCAGGCATGGTGGCACATGCCTGTAGCCCCAGCTACTCAGGAGGCTGAGGTGGGAAGATTACTTGACCCCTGGGGGTGGAGGATGCAATGAGCTGAGATTGTGATTGATTGATAGATAGATCGATAGATAGATAGATTGATGGATAGATGGATAGATGGATAGACAGATGGATAGACAGACAGATGGATAGACAGACAGATAAATGACACAACAGGCCAGGTTTGGTGCTCACGCCTGCAATCCCAGCTACTTAGGAGGCTGAAGAGGGAGGATCAGTTGAACCCAGGAGTTCAAGGCTACAGGGAGCCATGATCATGACACTGCACTCCAGCCTGGATGACAGAGAGAGATCTCATCTCTAAATACATACATTTTTAATGACTATTAATGAATATCACAATACATATGTGTATAGCAACTGTGCTTTACACAGATCTCATTTTGATTTATGAGAGGTGCTGCTGTTTCATAGATGAGGAGCCCAAGGCTCAGAGGGGTTGAATCCCTTGCACAAGAACGCCAGGCTAGTGACTGGCAGAAGCAGGACTTAGGCCTGGCAATGGGACTTGGTGTGTGCTCAGTGGAAGCTCAGAGAGGTTGTGAAATTTGGCCAATGTCTCAACAGCCAGTCGATGTGAGAAGAAAGGGATTGGACCCTTAGCTGTCTGGCTGCAACTCATCTGCTGTGCCCTCAGCTTTTTCTGGTGTGCAGATAGAGGGTGGGACTGGCATTGCCTGGGACAGTCCCTAACCTGGGACAGGTAAGTAAAAGCACTAAATAATAAATGGTCTGGCACCCCGGCCAGGACTCACCCCAGAGCCCAGGCGGGGGGAATCGGACCCTTCCCTGGGTATCACGTGGGAAACAGGCCACTTCTGGCCGCTTATTGTTTACTTATTCACAGCCTTCGATGATATCACACCTGCACACCTCCGCAAGGAACCCGGTGGAGAGGATGAGTGAAATAGCCTGTGGGCAGCAGAGCCTGGAAGAACAGAGAACGGTAAACTCAAGGCCAAGGGTAAATTGGGTGGCAGGTCTCTGAGGACTGCGTGGGGGTGAGACTCGCCTGGGGAGACAGGCTAGGGGAAGGAAAGACGGTGGCTAAAGTCACAGAGGCCTGGATGGGCCCTCCTATACCCCTGCCCTGCACTGCTGCTCCACGCGTGGACTGCCTAATGCTTTCTGTTTTGTTTGTTTTTGTTTTGTTTTTGAGACAGGGTCTCCCTCTGTCACCCAGGCTGGAGTGCGGTGGCGTGATCATGGCTCACTGTGGCCTCCACCTCCCTAGCTCAAGTGATCCTCTCACCTCAGCCTCCTAAGTAGCTAGGACTACAGGCACACAGCACCACACCCAGCTAATTTTTTTGACTTTTTGTAGAGAGGAGGTCTCACTGTGTTGCCCAGGCTGGCCCAGTGCTTTCTGGCTGCACACCCAAACCAGGACAGGCTGGTGTGTCTCCCTTCCTGGGCTGGGATGTCCTGAACACCCATTGACCACCCAACAAGGGTTCAGAGGGTGGGGTGCATCCCATCTTGGGTTTATTTTAGGTGGCATGGCAGCAAGAAAACACACACACAAACACACATACCACACGCAAACACACACACCACACACACACCAACACACACACACCATACACATACCACACAAACACATACACCACACACACCAACACACACACACCATACACATACCACACAAACACATACACCACACACACAAATACACACACACCTCACACAAACACACACACCACACACACACCAACACACACACACCATACACACACCAAACACACACACCACACACACAAATACACACACACCTCACACAAACACACACACCACACACACACCAACACACACACACCATACACACACCA
>NC_037688.1:52976004-52996595 GCF_003255815.1 Theropithecus gelada | reverse complement strand
CCACCCCCACACACCCCACCACACACACCACACACCACACAAACACACCACACACACACACACCCATACAGCCACACACACACACCCCACCACACACACACCACACATAGCGCACACACACCACACAAACACACCACACACACAGCACACACACACCACACAAACACACCACACACACAGCACACACACACCCCATACAACCACCCCCACACACCCCACCACACACACACCACACACACACACCCTGAACAAGCTACTCTCTTTCTCTTTCCAATTCCCTTTCAGCAATTCTGATTACTGCAGGAGAAAGTCTCAATTTGCTGCCGGAAATCCTTTAACACCTATCTATGCATATCTTTTTGTTCTTTCTTCTTTTTTTTTTTGAGATGGAGTCTTGCTTTGTCACTCAGGCTGGAATACAATGGGGCAATCTCGGCTCACTGCAATCTCCACCTCCTGGGTTGAACTGATTCTTCTGACTCGACCTCCCGAGTAGCTGGGACTGCAGGTACACGCCACCATGCCTGGTTAATTTTTATATTTTTAGTGGAGATGGGGTTTCACCATATTGGCCAGGCTGGTCTCGAACCCTCGACCTTAGTTTATCTGCCCCCCTCAGCCTCCCAGAGTGCTGGGATTACAGACATGAGCCACTGTGCCGGACCTGATCTTTCTTTTTTTAACAAGGAGAGAGCCAGCCTTGAGTTCAGAATGAGCAGCTGCCGATAGTATCTAGCTAGAATGTTTTAAAATGTGTTTTCATTTTTGTATTTTTTGTTACCTTCTGTTTATCACAGGTGGTACTGGTTTTCTATTTTCCAGAGTGATAAAAAGTTTCCTTTTGAAGTACATGGTAGCCGCAGTCGCTCTCTCCTGTAATCTCCGCACTTTGGGAGGCCAAGGCACGCAGATCACCTGAGGTCAGGAGTTTGAGACGAGCCTGGGCAACATGATGAAACCCTGTCTTTACTAAAAAAATACAAACAATTAGCCAAGTGTGTGGTGGTGGGCACCTGTAATCCCAGCTACTCGGAAGGCTGAGGCAGGAGAATCGCTTGAACCCAGGAGGCGGAGGTTGCAGTGAGCCGAGATAGCACCATTGCCCTCCAGCCTGGGCAACAAGAGCGAAACTTTGTCTCAAATGAAAGAAAATAAAGTACATGGTTAGTTTAGCACAGTGGCTCACGCCTGTAATCCTAGCACTCTGGGAGGCGAGGCAGGCAGATCACTTGAGGTCAGGAGTTCGAGACCACCCTGGCCAACATGGTGAAACCCCGTCTCCACTAAAAATATAAAAATTAGCCAGGTGTGGTGGCACACACCTGTAATCCCAGCTACTCAGGAGGTTGAGGCAGGAGAATTGCTTGAACCTGGGAGGCGGAGGCTGCAGTGAGCCGAGATTGCACTGCTGCACTTTAGCCTGGCAGACAGAGTTAAAAAAACAAAAAAAAAGGACATGGTTAGGTCATGCTAACCATGGTGGCTCACGCCTGTAATCCCAGCACTTTTGAAGGCCAAGGTGGGAGGATCAGGCGTATTGCTGGATGGAGCTCAGGAGTTTGAGACAAGCATGAGCAACATGGCGAAACCCTGTCTCCACCAAAAATACAAAAAATTAGCCGTGCCTGTGGTCCCAGCCACGCTACTTGGGAGGCTACTCGGGAGGCTGAGGCAGGAGGATCGTTTGAGCCTGGCAAACAGAGGTTGCAGGGAGCTGAGATGGCACCACTGCTTTCCAGCCTGGACAACGGAGTGACAATCCCATCTCAAAAAATAATACATGATGGAAAAAAAAAAAAAAACCCACAGCCGGCGCTCTGAAAATCACATGACTTGGTTCAAATCCCTACTTGTGCCACTTTCTACCTGCATGACCTTGAGCAAGTCACACAACCTCTCTGTGCCTCAATTTCCTCCTCTGAACAGTGACTGAGAGTGTGTCTCACCTGACACAGTGACTTGTGCCTATAATCCCAGCACTTTGGAAGGCCAACGTAGGAGAATGCTTGAGGCCAGGAGTTTGAGACCAACCTAGGCAACAAATCGAGACCCCCATCTGTAGAAAAAATTTTAAAAATAAGCTGGCAGTGATGAGTCTGAGAGCCTGTAGTCCCAGCCACTTGGGAGGCTGAGGCAGGAGGATCCCCTGAGCACAGGAGTTTGAGTTACAGTGAGCTAATGATGCCAGTGTACTCCATCAAGGGAGACAAAATGAGAGACCCGTCTCAAAAATCAAAACAAAATAAAAATCCCAGTATGTCCGTCTTAAGATTATTGTGGAGATTGTATTAGTTAATATATGTAAAGGGCTTAGATTGCTGCCGGGTATTTAGTAAATGCTCTATAAATGTTTGCTTTTTTTTTTTTTTCCTTTTGGAGAGAGAGTTTTACTCTGTCACCAGGCTGGAGCGCAGTGGCCTGATCTCGGCTCACTGCAACCTCCGCCTTTCAGTTTCAAAGAATTCTCCTGCCTCAGCCTCCCAAGTAGCTGGGATTACAGGCGCATGCCACCGTGCCCGGCTAATTTTTTTTTTTTTTTTTTTGAGACGGAGTCTCGCTCTGTCGCCCGGGCTGAAGTGAGTGGCTGGATCTCAGTTCACTGCAAGCTCCGCCTCCGGGTTTACACCATTCTCCTGCTTTAGCCTCCGGAGTAGCTGGGACTACAGGCACCCGCCACGTCTCCCGGCTAGTTTTTTTTTTTTTTTCGTATTTTTTAGTGGAGAAAGGGTTTCACCATGTTGGTCAGGCTGGTCTCAAACTCCTGACCTCATGATCCACCCACCTCAGCCTCCCAAAGTGTTGAGATTACAGACATGAGCCACTGTGCCTGGCTTAATGTTTGCTCTTATTAGGTCAAATAGAGATAAACAACAACAATAACAAAAAACCATAACTGACCATAACTGAGGGTTTTCTTTACATGGGGAAACAAAGGTTTGGAGAAGCTAGAGGCTGAGTTAGGATCTTGGTAAGTTTCTGGATTCCCAGTCTAATTGCCAGCCATTTCAATCTTCAGTAATTAATATAATCTCTCAACTTCCACTTAATCACCTGCAAAATGGGACTAATCCTATCTCATTGGATGTTGGGATTGGTGTGTATAAAGGCGGGTCAGAGGCTGGGCACAGTGGTTCATGCCTGTAATTCCAACACTTTGGGAGGCCAAAGCGGGTGGATCGCTTGAGGTCAGGAGTTTGAGACCAGCCTAGCCAACATGGTGAAACCCCGTCTGTACTAAAAATACAAAAATTAGCTGGGTGTGGTGACGGGCACCTATAATCCCAGCTACTTGGGAGGCTGAGGCAGGAGAATCGCTTGAACCTGGGGGGCGGAGATTGCAGTGAGCCAAGATCGTGCCACTGCACACCAGCCTGTGCAAAAGAGTAAAGCGCCATCTGAAAAAAATAAAAAAATAAAATAAATAAGTAAATAAGTGAATAAATACATAAATAAAGGTGGCTCAGAAAGTGAGCATTAGGACAAGGATGCCTTCTCAACTGGGATAATATCGCCCCCAAGGGGACAAAAAAAGCTTACTCTTTTTAATATGGAAAAGATATGCGTGAATAGACATACAGTATATCTGTGTTATTAAATTTTCATGATAGGCAGCGATTAGAAAAAAAAAGTCTGAAAAGGGCTCCTCAGGGGAACAATAATGAAAGAAAAGTTGGGAAACGCTGCTCTCCAAACCAAGGTTTCTCTCGCTTCGCTTGTTTAGCCACTAGTGGGCAGTGAAATTGGCTTAATGGGTCATGATCAGTATTTCCTGGAAAAATGATGTAGAAAATTCCACAGGGCACTGCATATAATGAGTTAGAATGTGTTGTGCAAAGGTTTTCCATTCAACATGTGGGTACGTGAACTGCGGTCACAAAATAAAAGATATCTTGGCTGGGTGCAGTGGCTCACCTCTGTAATCCCAACACTTTGGGAGGCTGAGGCGAGCGGCTCACTTGAGGTCAGGAGTTCAGACCAGCCTGGCCAATATGGTGTCTCTACTAAGAATACAGAAATTAGCCGGGCATGGTGGCATGTGCCTGTAATTCCAGCTACTCGGGAGGCTGAGGTAGGATAATCACTTACCCGGGAGGCAGAGGTTGCAGTGAGCCGAGATCGTGCCACTGCACTCCAGCCTGGGCAACAGATCGAGACGCTGTCTCAAAAATAAACAAATAAATACATAAATACATAAAGAAACAAAATAAAAGATATCTCTTGTGGGTCACTATTTTAAAAAAATTTAAAGCCATTGCTCGAAACCACAATTTTCTCCTCTCATATTTTCTCTCTCAGACAAGCCTGTGCAGCCTTGGACTGTTTTGCCCTAAACAAGAAGAAATCTACAAGGAAAGGAAGAAATGTAGGAGAGAGTCCAGATTCCAGTGAGACTCGGGCCTGACTCTAACCAGCTCATGGCCTGGAAACTTTCCTCCCTTCTACATTTTCTTGTCCAGGGTAAGCACAGGTGCAGAGGAAAATGACCATCCCTGGTCACACGCAATGGCTCACGCCTGTAATCCCAGCACTTTGGGAGACTGAAGCAGGAGGATCGCTTGAGCCCAGGAGTTGAAGACCAGCCTAGGCAACATAGCAAGACCCCATCTCTAGAAAAAAAAAAAAAAAACCTCCCCAAATTAGCCAGGTGTGGTGGCGCACGCCTGTTGTCCCAGCTACTCAGGAGGCTGAGGTAGAAGGATCACTTGATCCGGGAGGTGGAGGCTGCAGTGAGCTGTGATTGTGTCACTGTACTCCAGTCTGGGCAACAGAGTGAGACCTTGTCTCAAATAAAAAAAAATAAAAATAAATTTAAAAAAAAAAAAGGAAAAGAAAATAACCCTGGAGGAGTGCTACTCCTCCTCACTCCTTTTGCCTCTCCTCCTCTCATCTGTTCTCTTCCCCTTTTTCCTTCTCCCATCTTCTCTCCTCCCCTCCCGCCTTCCCCTCTCTTCATCTCCTTTTCATCAGACTTGGAAGGCAGCAGTCACATTGACTGAGTTTGTCATGTACTGTATGGTCTGAAGCATGTCGTTCAACTTTTCTCAGACTCAGATTTCTCAGCAGTAAAATGGGGAAGTTATTTGTCAGGTGGCATAGATGATTAAATGGGAGCATGTATATAAAGTGTTTCAGCCGGGTGCCTGGCATGCGGTGGGTGCTGAGAATGACAGTAGCTGACTTGTAATGACAGTAGCTGGCTACCGGCTACCGTGTAAAGTACTGTAGCTTCTATGCATATGCATGATTTAGTCCTCACAATGAGCTATGCAGGAGCTGGGAAAGTAGCAGGGCAGGCTGCCTGGTTTCAGATCCCAGCTCAGGATCTTTTCGTTGTTTTTTTTTGTTTGTGTGTTTTGTTTTTGTTTTTGTTTTTGAGAGAAAGTCTCGCTCTGTTGCCCAGGCTGGAGTGCAGTGGCACCATCTCGGATCACTGCAACCTCCGCCTACTGATTTCAAGCGATTCTCCTGCCTCAGCCTCCTGAGTAACTGGGATTACAGACATGCACCACTACACCTGGCTAATTTTTGTATTTTTAGTAGGGATGGGGTTTCGCCATGTTGGCCAGGCTGGTCTCGAACTCCTGACCTCAGGTGATCCACCCCCCGCTTCGCCTCCCAAAGTGCTGGGATCACAGTCATGAGCCACCATGCCTAGCCGCTCTTGGTTTAAGTTTTAATTTTCAGAGGCCCATCCAGAGGGAAGAAAATAAAGTAGCTAAAGAAGCAAACACTGGCCGAGCATGGTGGCTCATGCCTGTAATCCCAGCACTTTAGGAGGCCAAAGCAGGGGGATTGCTTGAGGTCACGAGTTCAAGACCAGCCTGGGCAACATAGCAAGACCCCATCTCTATAGAAAGTAAAAAGATTCCTTTCCATAGAACATAGCTAATTTTTTTTTCAATACAAAAATTAGCTGAGTGTGGTGTGCACACCTGTAGTCCCAGCTACTTTGGAGGCTGAGGCAGAGGCTGAGGAGCATTGCTTGAGTCCAGAAGTTTGAGTCTGCAATGAGGTAGTATCACGCCATTGCATTCCAGCCTGGACAACAGAGTGAGACCTTGTCTCAAAAGAGTAAGAGGAAGAAGCCGGGCGCGGTGGCTCACGCCTGTAATCCCAGCACTTTGGGAGGCCTAGGTGGGCAGATCACCTGAGGTCAGGAGTTCAAGACAGCCTGACCAACATGGAGAAACCCCATCTCTACTAAAAATACAAAATTAGCTGGGCGTGGGTGGCACATGGCTGTAATCCCAGCTACTCGGGAGGCTAAGGCAGGAGAATCACTTGAACCTGGAAGGCAAAGGTTGTGGTGAGCTGAGATCGCGCCATTGCACTCCAGCCTGGATAACAAGAGCGAACCTCCATCTAAAAAAAAAAAAGAATAAGAGGAAGAAGGAGGAAGAGAAGGATAAATTCTGAAAATATGAATGAGGATGTCTAAATTGTATTCAGTGGCGATTTCTCCCTCCTTTTTAAAAAAAAGCCTTTCGGCCGGGCGCGGTGGCTCACGCCTATAATCCCAGCACTTTGGGAGGCCGAGGTGGGCGGATCACCTGAGGTCGGGAGTTTGAGACCAGCCTGACCAACATGGAGAAACCCCGTCTCTACTAAAAATACAAAATTAGCCGGGCGTGGTGGCACATGCCTGTAATCCCAGCTACTTGGGAGGCTGAGGCAGGAGAATTGCTTGAACCTGGGAGGCGGATGTTGCGGTGAGCCGAGATCACGCCATTGCACTCCAGCCTGGGCAACAAGAGTGAAACTCCGTCTCAGGGGGGAAAAAAAACAGCCTTTCAGTTCCTTAGGAAAATGAGTTTATGTTTTCTATATCTGCTTAACATTATACAGACAACTAAATTCAGAAAATATGATTTAAACATTTGTATTCACTTCCTGACTGTTTAACCTTGGACAAAATACCAACCCTCTCTGTGCCTCTGTTTTCTGATCTGTAAAATAGAGGTACAGTAATAATCCCTACCCACAAGGTTGCTTTGGATAAATGACTTGATTTTTTTTTTTTTTTTTTTTGAGACGGAGTCTCACTCTGTCGCCCAGGCTGGAGTGCAGTGGCCCGATCTCAGCTCACTGCAAGCTCCGCCTCCCGGGTTTTTGCCATTCTCCTGCCTCAGCCTCCCGAGTAGCTGGGACTACAGGCTCCCGCCACGTCGCCCGGCTAGTTTTTGGGNATTTATTGTATTTTTTTGAAAGCTAGAAGAGAGGATTATGAATGTTTACAAAAAAAAAGAATGGTAAAGGTTGAAGTGCTGGATATAATAATTAGCCTGATTTGATGATTATACATTATTTACATGTATCAAAATATTACTGTGTATCCTATAAATATGTACAAATATATATGACCACAGAATATAAAAGAAAGCCAGGCATGGGGTAACATGCCTGTAGTCACGGCAACTTGGGAGGCTGAAGCAGGAGGATCCCTTGAGCTCAGGAGTTTAAGGCCAGCCTGAGTAACACAGTGAGATCCAATTTATAATATATATAAATAGATAAATAATAAAAATAGAAGAAAAACTGTATCCTATAAAGAAGTAGACTGTGGGCCAACCCTACTGACTGGCCTCTAATGAAGAAATGTGGTGAAAGTGATACCACGTGCCTTCCAACATTAAGTTAGAAAAGGCCCTCCATCTCACACTGCTTGTCCTTGGAACTTAGCCCCCATGTTGTGAGGAAGCTCAGGCCACAAAGACAGCCTAGGAGTTCCAATGAAGGTATTTGAGCTGCCTGCCCCAACTAAAGTTTCAGTCAATGGCCATTATGAACAACCAGACAGTTAGGGAACAAGCCTTCTGAGGATTCCAGTCCTCCAACCTCTGATTTATCCCAAGTGAAGCTCAAGGGAATGGAGATAAGCTGCCCCGGCCAAGGTTTTCCCCAGCCACAGATGGCTGAACTAAATAAATGGTGTTTTCAGCGACTCAACTTTAGATAATTTTTTAGGAAAAAATAAACAGAAAATCTGATTTAAACAAAGAGACATCAAGAAAAAATAACTTACACAGTAGAAATTAATGTCCTTTAAAGTAGGAATTAATAAGTGCTGAATTTAATTTATTAACAACAAACAATGCTAACGAGAAGCAGCAGACAATTAGGAGAAAGGCATAAGAACTATTGAGGAGAAAGTTTTTCTAAAATTTTCTTCAGTTACAAAGTCTGATAAAGAAAAAGAGCCTTTTTAGAATTTGTTCCTCAAGTTATGGGATAAAGATGGTGAGGATGAAAGGAAATATATGGTTTGAAGTTGTGAAAGGAAAATATCCTGGGCCCCCAAAATCACTAAGGAAAACTCCAGCTGGAAACTGCTTAGGGCAAACCTGCCTCCCATACTATTCCAAGTGACCTCTCCGCTCACTGAGATAGATGCATATTTGACTTGCTTCCTTCGGAAAGGCTAATCAGAAACTCAAAAGAACGTATTTCTTTGTGTATAACCTACCTGGGACCTGGAAGCTCCCTCCCCACTTTGAGTCTTCCTGCCTTTGCTTCAAGTTGTCCCACCTTTCTAGAACCAATGTGCCTCTTACCTATATTGATTGATGTCTCATGTCTCCCTAAAACATATAAAACCAAGTTGTGCCTTGACCACCTTGTCCACATGTCATCAGGACTTCCTGAAGCTGTGTCATGGGCATGTCCTCAAGCTTGGCAAAATAAACTCTCTAAATTAACTGAGACCTGGCTTAGATCTTCTGGGTTCACAAAGTATAAAAGGTGAAAAAAACTAGCAATATTTTGATTTTCTAACCAAAATCAGATGTTTGACCTGATTTCAATTCATTGAAATTCTAAGAGATAAGTAACTTTGAGTGTTTACTAATCAATCTAGTATTCAATGTTTATGTTCATTTCTTCAATGAGAAAATAGAGAATATTATGGAACTATCTTTAATCTTCTCAGCAGTAAAACAAATGTGTCCTTTGAATGTTAAGAAATTAAGTACAATTTCCCCTTTACCTTACTTTGAGCCTGTTTGTATGAAGAAGGTGAGACCATCTTATCTTTATTTTGTAACAAAATGCTTCTCCATGTCATACAAATTGAGCAAGACATGTTAGTGAACAAGGATAGACATAGACCAGCATATTAGAGTTGAGAATCCAAAATTAAATCTGTATGTTTGTATTCAGTTCATTTTCACCAAGAGTTAAAAAACAAATGAGAAGGCCGGGCGCGGTGGCTCAAGCCTGTAATCCCAGCACTTCGGGAGGCCGAGACGGGCGGATCACGAGGTCAGGAGATCGAGACCATCCTGGCTGACACGGTGAAACCCCGTCTCTACTAAAAAATACAAAAAACTAGCCGGGCGCAGCGGCGGGCGCCTGTAGTCCCAGCTACTCCGGAGGCTGAGGCAGGAGAATGGCGTGAACCCGGGAGGCGGAGCTTGCAGTGAGCTGAGATCCGGCCACTGCACTCCAGCCTGGGCGGCAGAGCGAGACCTCAAAAAAAAAAAAAAAAAAATATATATATATATATATATATATATTTGTCCACCTTTGGGTAAAATAACTTGTAGGCTTGATATATATATATGTATGGATAGATAAGCACCAAGGAAAAAGTCAGCCCATGTTATAGGAACAAGACAAGATGGTAGCTGAGCCAATGGATGCTAAGGAATTGGATAAGATAAATGAGCTCAGAAAAACAGGTGAACGCGAACCATAATCACCTAACAAAAAGTGGCCATTGAGCATGAACAAGGTAAAATTGTGAAAGCTTCTATTTTATAATGAAGTAAGCTTCCACCTATGACCCTAGGAGCACTGCCAGCCAAAACACCTTTGCTAGATTTATATGGTTTGTGAGCCTAAAATACCAGTACTTGTGTGTGCTGGAAATAAAAGAATATAAAGCAGAGAGGGAGAGGTGGGAGGATTTGTCAGCTCCAGATTCATCAAGTGGAGCTTGGAAAGAGTAGAAATTTAAAAGTGAGGATGTTTAAATCCCACTCTAGATATTGGTGTCTTTCCCTGTTATTTTCTTCCCACCCTGCACCCCAGAATTCCACTGTTGTTTGTTGCAGTGACATTGGGAGAAAGGCAAACAATGGAAAAAGAAAGTAAACGGAGAAGTAACATTTATTGAGCACCTAGCTGCATATCAGGCACTTTGCTGTTTTATTAAATACATTATTACACTTGATTCTCAAAGTACCCCATTCGGTGAGTTTTATCATCCCCATTTCAGAAATGAGAAAGTGAAGACTCAGATGTATCTTCGCTCATCTCGTGCAACTTGTAAGTTGTAGGGAAACATTTTTGAGCCTAGATCTGTTTAAATCCAAAATCAAACAGGGACTGCCAAATTTGAAGACGCCCATGAATGGAAATAGCATAATGTTACCCAGAGGAAAGGAGTCAGATACCTTCCATGTCGTGCCCTGTCACAGGCTTTGACTGTGACAGGGCATCCCCTTCGTGTGCCATGCTATTGTTCTTCTTTGGCTATCCAGAGGAGGTTCAGACATATGTGACCCTTTCCCCAAAAATGCAGGAGACATGGCAACATACACACAATAAACCGTTAGTGAGGATGACTCCCTGGGGAGACAAGACATATACAAGCAAACACTCAGTGTTCTTGCATTTTTGTGGGATTTTAATGGGTTACATTTTATCATCAATCAAAAATTGATTATTCACAAGAAAAAATGTGTTTTTCTGAAAAATGGCTAGCAACATATTGATCCTAAAACATCGGGGAAAATGTGATGAAGTAGAAAATTAATGGAGAGTAGAGAAGTGAAAGTGTTTCAATCTTTTGAGAATATGGTAATAATCCTGGGCTAAGGTACAAATGACTTATTACTAATGTTGTTAGCCATGTCTTGGATGCTGGATGGATTTATCCATTAAAATTTATCAATAAAGATCATTTATAGGAATAATTGCAATCAGTAGTATTCATGAATAGATAATCCAATTGGAAAATATTTCTTAGATGCCCCAAAACAACAATTAATATTTATTGAGCCTCCCTCATGCACTAAGCCTTTGCAAGGTTAGTGCCAAAGAAAAAGAACTTGGCCAGGCGCCATGGCTCACGCCTGTAATCCCAGCACTTTGGGAGACTGAGGCAGGCGGATCACCTGCGATCAGGAGTTCAAGACCAGCCTGGCCAACATGGCGAAACTTCATCTCTACTAAAAATACAAAAATTAGCCAGGCATCATGGCGGGCGCCTGTAATCTCAGCTACTCCGGAGGCTGAGGCAGATGAATTGCTTGAACCCAGGAGGTGGAGGTTGCGGTGAGCTGAGATCGTGCCACTGCACTCCAGCCTGGGTGACAGAGCAAGACTCTGAAAAAAAGAAAAAAGAAAAAAGAACTCAACACCTTGTTGGGGAGACCTATATAAACATATTAAATTACAATTGAACCTGTATTTAACATAATATTTATTAACCTTAAAGGAAGAAAATGAAGATAGATTCCCTATGTGTTAGTGACTATTCCATTGGAAGGGTTTGAATGTCATGTGAAACTGGGGGATGAAACAGGATTCTCATATATTTTAATATGCTGTTGTGTGTGGTCAATCTCCAAGAGCATTAACAGGCAATCTTTCCCACGCTTGTTTGACCAATGGAACCTTTCTTTGTGGAGCATTTTTATGAAAACCGCACTGAGAAATGTTGGTGGTGGAGATAAAACATGAACAGAAAATGGCAAAAATCCACTATGGAATAAGATAAGCATGTTAAAAGAAGTATTTTCTGTCACTCTCAACACTCCAGTTACAGCTTATAAATCACAGAAGAACATGCAAAGAATAGCGACCACTGCAGTTTGCACAATCTTGGCGGATTTTCATGACCTTGCTATGCCAGCCATTATTATCAAAGGATATAAT
Source organism: Theropithecus gelada (assembly GCF_003255815.1). NCBI lineage: Eukaryota > Metazoa > Chordata > Mammalia > Primates > Cercopithecidae > Theropithecus > Theropithecus gelada. The sequence continues at coordinate 52,984,715 of NC_037688.1, read as the reverse complement.
CTGATAGCTCACAGGCATCGGCTCTTCCAAAGCCATAAACATCCCAACAGCCTCTCATCACTATAGCAACCCTATCCCAATTACCAACGGTAACAGCCTTTCTTGTGAAAGTATACATTTTTGCAGAACTGTTGCTCAAGCTCCCGGAAAGAAAACAGCCAGAGCACCACCTGGTGGGCATAACTCTCTCCTGCAAGCTCCCAGACCCCTTTGAGGGGCAATGCCTGGCACTCAGAATACCAAGACTTCCTTGCTGCACAGATAGATCCTCCCCATTCTCAGAAATAGCGTGACTATAAAGAATTGGCACAGAAATAAACCTCCATCCTTATCTCAATGGAAAACAATTCCCAAGCCTAGTGGGAAGTTCTCGATACATGATAGAAAGCCAAGATGGAAAAGTAGGAAGGAGAAAGTAGAAATAGAAGCATAAATTTGGTCTTCAGGAAATGGATTTGAGGGAGAGGGGAGGAAGAGCATCAGGGTAAATAGCTAATGCATGTGGGACTTCATACCTAGGTGATGGGTTAAGAGGTGCAATAAGTCACCATGGCACACATTTATCTATGTAACAAATCTACACATCCTGTACATGTATCCCAGAACTTAAAATAAAATAAAATAAAATTTTTTAAAAAAAGAAATGCATTTGATCTGGAAAATAAATATCCCTCATGAACTCTTTAATGAGATCCACTTTATCTACTTTAGTACTCAATGAATAGTGAGGAAATAAGTAGATAAATATAACCTTTAAAATGAATGTTTCGCCCCATGCCGCAAGGGATAAAAGTTGATCAATATAAACATAGAAATAGTTTAAGATAGCCAATTATGAAACAGCAGTCCAGCAATACCCTTGAAGTCAAAGCACTCTGAGCCCGCCTGGTTCTGTGACCCCATAAAGTCCCTTTAATATTTAAATTCATTTGATTTGATAGATGAGTTTCTAGCATCTATACCAAAAGAATACTTATTAATACATCATACATTTTGTTCATGTCTTGTTCACTTTTAAAGTTTCCATTTGTCTTTTTCCTCTGGATTCTGGCAGAATTTTCCACCTTGGTTTGACTATTTTATTCATGGTGAGTTTACTTATTTACTCACTTATAAATAAAAATGTGTGTATATATATGTATAACCAATTCTAATGCATGTCTCAATTCTGATACACATTTATTTTCCTGAAATACTTCCCAATATCATAGGGATCTTCTTATATTTTTTTCCCCTTCTCTGCCCATTTCACATAAATCTGTTTTCTTACCTTTTATCATTAATTTGGTCCATAGCTTCTGGAATTTTATTGAGACAAAGCAGATGCTATTTAAAATATATTTCTCTTTTCTATGCTAATGAACATTTCTCAAAGCAATACCAACCATTCCTATGCGACTTAGTGCTATGAAAGCCTTGTTTTGTGTTTTTGTCTCTTTTCAGTCTCAGATTGCATTTTCCCTGTTGACGTGTCCTTGAACAAGGACAATTCTATATGACACTGGCATCGATGAGTCTCTTTGGGGCCATTTTGCGTCTCTCTTGTTTCTGTGGAGTCCTTATGACAGAACATAAGCTAAAGGATTGGCTGGTGATCATCTACATTACCACTCAGTGGCACAGCAGCTGGAGGTGACTGAAAAGAAAAAATCCTTGGGGAGCCCCAGGAGGCAAAATCTACCCCTGTGCAGTCTCTTTTGCATATTTTACTGAAGTTTTCCCTATCAAATCCTGTCTGTGGTTTGACCTCACTACAAGGTTCCCAGGCGGCTGTGCCTGGCTTTTTCCCTGGCTTTGTTTCTGGAACCACTGTTTTCCTAGGACAGTGGAGGGAGAGCCCCTAGGGCCGCTCTGGCTTTCTGCCTGAAACAGCCCTGCGGGACCCCAGCCTCCAGTTCCTCCCACTGCTTTCAGATTAGGTTGCTCCTCACTGGCAGGAGGAATTTCAAGAAGCATGTGTTTCCTTGTGTTCCTGAACCTGCCACCACCTTTCTCCAAGTTACGGTGTGTGGTGTGCAGAACCCCAAAGATGGCCTCCCAAGATGCCCATCCAATGGAAATGGGGTTCTTAAACCAACCACCAGTCTAGCTGCTGCTGTGAAGAGATTTTGCAGGTGTCATTGAACTCCCAATTCAGTTGACCCGAAGCTATCCTTAGAACAGCACCACAGAGATTATCCAGGTGGAGCTGATTTAAGGACAGGAGTCCTTTAAAGCAGAAGGGAGGGGCAGAAAATTTGAAGCATAAGGATTAGATGGGTCCTTGCTGGCTTGAAAATGCAGATCCCACATAAGCAGGAATGTGAGTGACCTCCAGCTGCACAGAGCAGGTCCCAGCTGCAGCCTGCAAGGAACCAAGGACCTCAGACCTACGACCGGGAGGAATCGGAAGCTGCCGACATGAATGAGCTTGGAACTGGACCTTTCCCATAACTTCCAGATAGGAGTCTAGCCTAGCCAACCCCTTGGTTTCAATGTCATGAGACCCTGAGAGATCCAGCAGAACCCAGGCTAGAATCCTAAACCACAGAACCACAGCTGCTAAATGGGTAGAGCTTTAAGTTGCTGAGTTACAGCGGCAAGAGAAAATGAATACAGGATGTATTCGTGGGCTACTTCTAGAATCCCCTCTGCTCTCTTGAGTTGAGGTTGTGCAGCTTTTCTTGGGAAGGGAGCTTCAAGTCAACCCTCAGTGCCTGCCTTCAATCTGGTTCTATCAGCACGAGATGTAGCAAAAATGCTTTGAGATGGTATTCCCATGTTACAGAAGGGTAAAACTTGGAGATATTAATTTGCACAATATCACACAGCTACACATTTTTAGAGCTAAGATTTAATGCAAGTCCAAAACTCATCTTTTTTCAACAGTACTAAGTTTTGATGATATGGTTTTGCCCATGTCAGAAACGTCAAATACATGGCAGGTGTTTCACCACTTCCTTCTCCTCCTGTACTCACGTCAGACGGCTCCCATCAATCACAGGGTTCTTTTGCACTGAGTCCAGATGAAGTCTCAGAATTCTTCCCAAAACAGGGTCCCAAAACCTACAGTTAGCTCCAGTGATTGAAGCTGGTATAAGAAATGAAAATATTTTCCCATCTCCAGACTAATCCACATAAGATAAAAATCCACCACTTGTTTTTCTTTACCCATCTCCTCCTTTCCTTCCCCAGTTCGCTAAACACCTCTTCGGTCTTCTCTTTTAACCACTTACCCAAACCTTTGACCTGGAACACCACAAATCTAAAAGACCTTCTATCCAGCAACAACAGCCCTTTGGAGACATATCAAAGTCCTTTGCCAGTTTAAGCTCTGCCTCTGCCATGTGTTGCATTCAGCACAGAATGACAAGGGGTGAGCAGCAGTGTTAGAACAGATGTGACACATCAGCATACCACTGCAGCCTGACCTTTTTGGAGGAGGCTTTTCCTACCCTCCCAGACTAGGTCAGGTCTCCCAGGTGCACATCTTCTTAGCACCATGTCCTTCCCTACAGAGAACTTATCACTTTTATTCCAGCCTAATTTTCAGGTATTTTTTCTGTCTTCCCCTCCAGTGTCTTTGCTCCATGAACAAAGGCCACAACTGTATTTACCCAGCGTTGTCTCTCAGCACCTAGCACAATGTCTAGAACAGCACTCAAAATGTTGTTTGGTTTCCCTGTATTCTGAGATACTCTCCCACCCGCCATGCAATTTTTCCCTAGTGAGCTTGTGGCGTTCAGTGATACCATTTGCATAAGCACAGAAGGATCTAGGCTTTGCTGGACGTCTTTGGCTTTTCATAAATATGTCATCAGACACCTGAATTATTAAAGGTTACATAGCACCAATTACGGGAGGGGAAGCAGTGGAAGAACAAGTTGCAGAGGCTGCACCTGAGTGGCTCTGTTGAAGAGGGGAGGAGGTCGGAGCCTACAGTTACCAGACCCTGTGCTCCTTCCATCCTATTGATCTACCATCTCTAATGTATTTCCTCGTGGTTTAAGTTGCCTGCTTTGCTCTTTGAAGATGCAGTCTGGGCAATCTGAAATAACTTTTGAATTAAGAGATTTGAACTGAAATGTTGCCTGTACCACTGGGTGATCGGTGTGATCTTGGAAGAGTCACGTTCTCTCTCTAGGCATTAATTTCCTCATCTGGCAAATGAGGGGTATGGACTAATGGTCTCTAAGGGATTGTCTAGCCCAAAAGTCTGTGATTAAATGAAGGAAACATTAAGTCAATAGATTTGTCAAGAACATGTCAGGATATTATGCCACTATAGTTTGCTTGTTTGTTTGTTTATAATGGAGTCTCGCTCTGTCACCCAGGCTGGAGTACAGTGGCATGATCTTGGCTCCCTGCAACCTCCACCTCCTGGGTTCAAGCAATACTCCTGCCTCGGCCTCCTGAGTAGGTGGGACTACAGGCAAGCACTACTATGCCTGGTTAATTTTTGTATTTTAGTGAAGATGGGGCTTCTCCATGTTGGCCAGGCTGGTCTCGAACTCCTGACCTCAGGTGATCCACCTGCCTAGCCTTCCAAAGTCCTGGGATTACAGGCGTGAGCCACCGTGCCTGGCCCACTATAGTTTTGATTGGAGAATGATGAACATTCTGGGCTCCCCATTTAATCAGCAATATCTGGAATAATAACTGCTTCAGAATTGCCAATTTGCAGGGATAGGTTCAGTCACAGTCTAGTCCTGAATATGAGACCTGGAAGCTTTGTTAGTGGGGGAGGCATTATACTGGCTTCCTACTCAATGGCTGTTTCATGCATCTTCCTTACTGACAGCCTGATCTCCTACTTCATTCTCAATATAGAGACTAGAAGTGCCAATGTTCCCTCTGCCAGCAGAATTCTTCCCAGAACAGGGTCCCCAGAGCCTACAGATAGCTCCAGTGATTGAAGTTGGCATAAGAAATGAAAATATTTTGCCATCTCTAGCCTAACCCATGTCAGATAAAAATCCACCACCTATTTTTCTCGACCCATCTGCGCCTTCTTTTCCCCAACCTGCTAAATACCTCTTTGGTCTTCTGGTTTAGCCACCTACCCAAACCTTTGACCTGGAATGCCACAAATCTAAGAGATCTTCTATCCAGTGACAACAGCCCTTTGGAGACATTGCAAAGTCCTTTTCCGGTTTAAGCTCCGCGTCTGCCATGTGTTGTCATCAGCACAGAATGTCAAGGGGTGAGCAGCAGTGTTAGAACAGATGTGACACACCTGCAGCCTGCCACTGCAGCCTGGCCCTTTTGGAGGAAGTCTTCCCTACCCTCTACCAGCCTGGCAACCTGAACATAGAACATGACCGCATGAGGCCCAAAGACCTGAAGAGAAGTTTTCTTCCCAAAGAAGAAGAGGTGGGCAGGAGAAACTTCTTCCTGCTTGTGGATGCAGTTGTGTGAGGATATAATTCTCGAAGCAACAACAGCAGCCACTTTGTGACCACGAGGTAACCAACCCAAATGGAAGCCAATGTGGTAAGGAAGGCAGAACAGAATTTTTTTTTTTTAATACAGATTTTTAATGATCTTATTAAGCTCTTCAAACCACGTTTGGAACTACCTTCCTCAGAATGAGAAAAACAAAACCAACTGTGAATTCTGTATCTGAGATGCTTGTAGCCCGCCTTTCTAGCATAGGGTACATTCACTCCAGCTGGTTTACCTCTTGCTATCAAAATACATAGGGCCTTTGTTGGTTGTTTGGATTTCCTCTCAGTGTTGTGCAGACCAACAAAATTTGGGGGTCTATTAAAGTAAATATGCTTTAAAATTAGTGGTTGCACTGTGTTCTTATTTAACACATCCATTCAGGAAACAATATGAGCATGTACTTTGACCACATCGCCTAAATTTAAAACTCACATCCACCACTTACTACTGCTGGGATCTAAGGGAAGTTACTAAACACTCTACCTCGGTTCCCTTTTCTGTAAAGTGAGGCTATTACTGGTATTTACCAGAAGAGCTGTTCTGAGGCTTTCATGAGTTAACATATAATGTGCTTAGGATAATGCCTGGGGTAGAGTAGCTGCTCCTTAAAGCTAGCAATTACAGTCAACCCTCCGCATCCACAGATTCCGTATCCATGAATTCAACTGTAGATCAAAAATATATTCTAAAAAAAGGATGGTTGCATCGAACATGTACAGATTTTTCTCTTGTCATTATTCCCTAAACAGTACGGTCTAACAACTACTTACATAACATTTATGTGGTATTAGGTATCATAAAGTAATCTAGAAATGATTTAAAGTATATCGGAGAATGTGCAGCTTTTTGTTTTGGGGGTTTTTATATGTTTCTTTAATTTTTTTTTTTTTTTTTTTTTTTTTTTTGAGACAGAGCCTCTGTCGCCCAGGCTGGAATGCAACAGCAAGATCTCAGCTCACTGCAACTTTCACCTCCCAGGTTCAAGTGATTCTCCTGCCTCAGTCTCCCAAATAGCTGGGATTACAGGTGCGTGCCACCAGGCCTGGCTCATTTTTATATTTTTAATAGAAATGGAGTTTTGCCATGTTGGCCGGGCTGGGCTTAAACTCCTGACCTCAAGTGATCCGCTCACCTCAGCCTCCCAAAGTGCTGGGATTACAGGCATGAGCCACTGTGCTGGTCTTGCACAGTTTACATTCTAATACTGTGCCATTTTCTATCAGGGACTTGAGCATCCTTGGGTTTTGGTATCTTCAGGGATCCCGGAGTCAATCCCCCATGGATACTGAGGGATGCCTGTTATTCATACACTTGACTGTATAATTTTGGGTGAATTACTTAAAATTCCCTGAGTCCTGGTTTGCTCATCTGTAAAATGAGAACTATCATACTGCACTCATATTTCTTGTGAGAGTTCCTGCTGATACCCACTACCGTGCCTTAATACAGTAACTCAGTGTAAAAATGCTGCTTCATCCTCACTGAAGTCAGAACGTTTTTGTTGGCATATCAACAGAGCGTAAAATATTTTGGAGAATTGCTGTGAGCAAGAGTCCTGGTGCTGCTAAATGAACTATGGAATGATTTGTTTCCATTGTGTTACATTTTAAGGCAACGCGATCTGCGATTCAAAGAAATTCTTGGGCAAAGCAAATATCCTCTAATTTATCTTTTCTGCAAACGGGGATTTTCACATATCAGATTTGCCTGAATCAAAAATGGCTTATATTGGATATGTACTTGTAACAAGGACGCAAGAAACATTTCTCTCAAACATCCAGTTGCAGTATTCATAGAATTCAGGGTTTGGGGCTACCTCCCAAGTAGACTGCATGTATGCTTCTTGTTTCTAGATGGGGATCTGAGTTTTAGTTTTCTATTTTCCCTTCAGTGAGCAGGGAGATAAGTAGAGCCTACTGTATGGCAATGACCCCAGAGCTTGGCAGTTTTGTACGGCTCAAAGAAAAACAACGTTAGAATCTGATGAGCACTTAATGAATGGCCATCCTGTATACTTCCGCACACCCCTGAGCGAGTTACCCCTAGTTTTCTCACTAGTAATAGAGTGGAAATATGTCTACCTCCTTTTATTTTTGGGAGGATTAACACAAATTGTATATTTGAAATACCTGTTCTGCACATGGACACAGGGAGGGGAACATCACACACTGGGGCCTGTCGGGGGGTGGGAAGCAAGGGGAGGGAGAGCATTAGGACAAATAGCTAATGCATGCAGGGCTTAAAACCAAGATGTTGTGTTGATGAGTGCAGCAAACCACCATGACACATGTATACCTATGGAACAAACCTGCACATTCTGCACATGTATCCCAGAACTTAAAGTAAAATAAAATAAATAAATAAATAAAATACAAACATTATAGATGTGTTTTACATTATGTATTATATAAAATTAGTAGACAAAATTAGTTCTTTTTCTATTACTTTTAAACTGGGGAAAATGACATTTTGAATTGTGTTATACGCAATTTTTAAATTTGAAAAATCGTTGTTTTAGGTAAAAAGACATTAATTTAAAATGCTAGTTCAGTATTTGTTTTGTATTTCATAAGGTTAAATTTGAGAATATTTACTTTTCATACCAAGAATTCTGGACCATCTTATTGTTTTATTTGGTATTTGGTATTAAATAAGGTATTATTTTTAAATAACCAATCATCTGAAAGTATTCAGTTTTGAAAAACAAAAATATCTTAAAACAGGTAGTTTATTATTATTAGCCTTGTGATGATTATATGGATATTTAAAGTTAATTGAATGTGCATTTTGAACCCAACATTGCTAGAATGGGGGGAATAAAAATAATTTCCATAAAGAATAAAAAATAGAAATACCTGTTCTGCTATAAATCATAGCTATTATTACTTAAAATATTATATTTAGCACCTACTTTGGAGACATGGTGAGGGCATGGGATAAAAATATGAACGAGCAACGTGTCCTTTAAAATATCTCTGAGCTCTTTCTCCCCACAATAGGTTCTGGGTTCATCCTGAAAAAAGTTTAAAGAGAGCTGAAGAAGGAGGTTAACTTTTCCACTCTTCTCTCAGCTAGGGACCCGTGAGATGGCCTGAGGCAAGTCATTTGAAAGGTAGATTCACATATTCATAAAATGTTGGCAATAACATCCATTATTCTTATCACAAAGAAGTAACTTTAGTGTCAGATTGATGTAATGAAGAAAAGAGGAAGGAAGGAAGGAAGGAAGGAAGGAAGGAAGGAAGGAAGGAAGGAAGGAAGGAAGGAAGGAAGGAAAAGGGAAG
>NC_037688.1:52874243-52975814 GCF_003255815.1 Theropithecus gelada | reverse complement strand
ACCTTTTTCAGCGTCATTAAAATATTTCAATGGGAGGATTGACTTTAGACTCAACCTGTGTTTTCTCCCCTGGAAAACAAAGGTTTTATGAAACAAACAAAGCCTTTACCGTCCTCAACCGAAACACTCAGACATCTGTGATGTCTGCTGTAAGTGCCACCAGGCTCTCCTCTGAAATCTCGTAATGGGAAAATAGAGACTGTAGATTCTTTTAGAAAGGGGAGAATCAGAACTAATGTCGAAAGGCCACATCCTCATTCATAAACACCTTCTTTTACAAATTCCACAGGTTTAGTTACTTTGGGATTAATATGGGCCTATTTTAAAGTGCATTTATTAATTTAGCATGAATTGTTCAAACTCATTCTGGATCCTGAGCCGATATCCAGCAATGCTGGGTGTGTGCCTGTGAGAGTCACCAGCCCTGATGAGCCTCAGGTTATTGTATTTATAAAATGAAGGTTAGGCTTGCTCCAATTTTTTTAAAACCATTTGTAATAGTAAAAACTTTTTTCTTGTTACATAAAAATGTACAAGAAAAACTCAAACATTACCAATGATAATCATTTTATTAATATAAATATTTTTGTGAGCTCAATTTATGACTTAATTATAGAAGAAATAAGCAACATGAGGTGCCATTATAAAATATGGTAACCATACTTTCCTACTTTGTCTATATGTTATTGATAAATCTTGATGTATACAGAAAAGGAGTTTCAAAGAATAATAATTTAAAATAATATCTTGACTTGTAATTTCAGGGACTTTAAAAAAATTCCTGCAACTGCTTTTTAAAGGTTCTAGAACAGTTTTCTATGTCTTCCAGCTAAATAACTACAAAGAGCTAACTCTTCTCACATTCTGTATTATAAATATGTAAGTCAAAAAAGGAACAGACAAAATCACAAAAACACATGCATGAACAAATGGGCCTTGGCTCACATTTAATTGCATCTGCCATTGCACATAGGTTACAGCAGAATTTTTGTGTGTAATTTTACGAGTGGATTGTTGTCAAAATAAAAATTGTCTACTATCTTTATTCAGTGGTATATTTGCACAAATCGTAAACATATTCATAGAGATAGTGGGAGAAATTTATTTCACGGCTTACAAGAAAACAGGTTAAGTTGGGACATTTAATTGTTTCATTAATGCTACATTTTATAATGCGCTTGTATGGGCAAGGTATTTAAATGTATTATAACAACTTTTAAATGCTCATTGTTACAGATGAAATTACTAGAGAAAGTACTAACTGATATTTTCTTTGTGTGTGCTTTGAAGGCACAAGGAAATCATAAAGCAGCCCTTTTCCCTTTTCCCATCTATTTCCTGAAGGCCAAGCTGTGCTTTTGCAGATTAGGCCTCTCTGTAACACACACATACACACACACACACACACACTCACACACACACGCATATGGCCTTTATGGTTTTAAAGGAGGAAAAGAGAATTTGCCTGAATAACTGTCACCTAGGTATTTTCAGGGGAGATCTAGAATCATCTAAGGGGTTAAGCTGGACTAGCCAACGGGAAAACAAAATGAAGACACTGGGGAGATATTTCCAGAAGAGTAGCATTCCTAATGGGCTAGGCCCTAGTCACATGCAGTTCCCCAGATGTGGTTGGTGTGGCCAAGGTTCCGGCATGTGACGGCTGCCTTCCTGGCACTTCCCGTGCTGTGAGGAGCATCCCCTCCCCAGTGCCAGGGGCAGTGGTCCTCTCACCCCCTTCAGAGTAAAGGGCCAGCAGTTGGCAGTCTCAGGAAAAGTAGTGAGACAGGAAGGTGAGGAGCATGAAGTGCCACCATACCCGCCTCCAGTGTCTGGCACAGAATATGACAAGGAACCCCGTGATTTGGAATCTTCCCCATCTCCATACATGTGAGTTTCTGCTAGGTATAATTTGACTTATAAAAACAAAAAAATATGACCTTCTTGTATCTAAATCTTGTAGAAGAGTTAATGATTGTAACCCGGATGTTTTAAATTCTGAGATGCTATTAAATCAATATTCATCACAAATAATTTTTTAGAAGAACAGAAGAGATCTCATCATATTTAATGCAGTGTATCAATTGTAAGATGCATGCTAATTCCAGAAAAAGTAAAGCATAAAATAATCTGTCTTAGAATGGAAAAATACAGTAAACTATTTTTAACTAGAATTTAAATGCAACATTTTAGGATATGAAGCCATCAACTCATTTTGAAAACTACTGGCTCAGATGACCTCAGCGATAGGAAACCTCTAAAAGATCACGAATCTAATAATGAGATAATTTTCTGTGTCTTTGCCTAAGAGTCTGTCTGAAAGTGGTGCAGTTTTTACAGAAGAGGAATAACGTGTCCCAGACTGAGAACGCTTCACGGGCCACCATTCTGGGCAGTGCTTCAGTGTGGAGTTTTAGCAGTGAGTATTCAGAAACAGTGGAATAATCTGTACTTTTTATAAAAAATATTATCTTGTCTATTTTTCTTTAAATATGCAGCAGAAGCTTACTATTATACAACTAAATTATGTGGATTCTCTAACTGCCCACTTATTCTACCTTGATTAACATGTGGTTTATTTCACCTTGATGTTTTTAAAGACAAGCATGTGCTGTGTGAGGGTTAGAATATGAGCCATAAACAAGGAGGCTTGAGATGGCAGTGCCTCCCCAAAAATGCGGTACCCCAGGGCCTGCGCAGGGAACACTGCTTTGAACCTTAACACTTCTGAAATGGCTGGACATCTCTGCATGAGCTGTGCTTACCTAGTTGTTCCATTTATTCTTATATTTTACAAGTATTTAGTCAATTCTTGAGATAGGCCATGTGGTCTACCAAAGGAATAAGACATCTGTTGTTATTATTTTATTTTATTTTATTTCAATAGTTTTGGGGAACAGGTGGTTTTGGTTAAATGCTAAAGTTCTTTATTGATGGTTTCTGAGAATTTGGTCCACCCATAGCCCAAGCAGAGTACAATGTACCCAATGTGTAGGGTTTTATCCCTCACCTCCCTCTCACCTTTCCCCCTAAGACCTCAAAGCCCACTGATTATTCTTAGGCCTTGGAATCATCATCATAGCTTATGTCTCACTTATAAGTAAGAACATACAGCGTGGAGGTTAGGTCAGCAGAAGGCTCCAGGGGACTGGTGGGGCAGGCCAGGACATAAAAGAGGGCCTAGAGCCAGGGTTACCCAGGAGAGGGTGGACCCATTTTGCCAAGCACCCTAACCCTAAAAGCTGTAATCCTTACCCTTAACCCCAACCCTAACCCTAAACCTTAACCCTAACCTTTAACACCTTACCATAACCCCAACCCTAACCCCTAACCATAACCCTAAAACGCTAACACTAAAACCCTAACCCCTAACACTAAACCCTAATCATAACCCTAAACACAACCCCAACCCTAACCCTAACCCTAACCACAATCCCAACCCCAGCCCCAAGCCTAACCTTAACCCTAACGCCTACCCACAGCCTTTCTTACCTTTTACATCTGTCCAGATTCTCCAGTAGAAGCAGGGACGCTTGGTTCCCAGGTGTGCACCACTGCATCTGGCACAGGACTCTGTATCAGTCCCCAAATAAGCACCTGAATGCTCACAGGGCAGCCATGCAGTGGAAGCCCAGGGTGTATTCTCACCTCCAGAACCAGGACCCAGCGCCTGCATCAGGCTGATCGGGCTGAAGTGAGCTGTGGCACCCAAGGTCTTCGTAAGACCAAGGCCACGTTGTGCCTCCTATCACAGAGCGAGACGCAGCAGCCTTCAAAGTCAGGGGCCCTTCCCTGATGACACTCCAAGCACAAAGTACTGGACTTTCACACAATGAGGCTGCACACATTATTCTGTTTAAATCCCCACCTAGGCCACTGGGAGAAATGGTGATAGAGGGACCCTCGTGTTGCCCTGTGGTATTACATGCTCTGGGTTCATACGACTGCAAGCCATTAACAAGAAACTCAAGCTGAAACGCTACTTGTTTCCAACTTCTTGTTTGCAGGGGATTTACAATTTACACTCCAAAACAGGCAGCCACAGAGCACACTACTTCTCCTCTGAAGTCGCTCTGAGGGCCTCCGCATCAGTCCTAGAACTGGAAGACTGGTGGACAAGAACTGGGATGTTGATGGGGCACTGGATACTTGCTGGACACCAACCTCCTCTCACCTAACCTTACAGACCAACCTCCTCTCACCTAACCTTATAGATGGCCCAGATCTCACCTAACCTTACAGACCAACCTTCTCTCACCTAACCTTATAGACGGCCCAGATCTCACCTGCCCGAATCAGACATTTTAACACACACAGCTCTCAACAGCAGGACTTACAGACACAAAACTCCAAGGTAAAGGATTGTCTCAACCCCTTGGTGTCTCAACGAAATAAAACACTGCCTAGCACAGGTGCACCATCAACCTTATTCACTAAATAAACCTCTGTATATTTTATTCATCTTTCATTGTGGAAATAATATAATGAACAAAAAGATGTTTTATAAATTGGACTAAAGACCTTTGCGGTGTCTTCACAGGATCCTATCTGGTGGGCCCCCAAATCTGCCAACACAGAGAAGTCATTCGTAAACACGTGCAGGGCAGAGGCCAGACAAAACCATCTCTCTCAGCCTCAAAGTGGCCTGGCAGTCACAGGAACGGCCATGTGGGGTCTGGCCTGTACGAGGAAGTCAGGCCTTTGGTTTGAGGCGCCCTACTGCACCACAAAACCAAGTTCTGCCTAACAAAGAAAAAACAGCCCACTCACTCTCCCTAATATCCCAGGTGGTAATCTAAGAGCAATATCTGCTTGACACCCTCCTGCTCCGCCCTCCACATCCAAGCTATCACCAAGGCCCCGGCAATCCTACCTCCTTAATGTCTCTCAAATCCACTTCTCTCCCTTCGGAGTCCAGGCCACCAGCATGACTTCTGCACGTGTGCAGCAGCCTCCTCGCAGGATCTAAACATGCAAATCTAGTCACAGGCTCTGTGAAAAGAAAATCTTGGGGCCCCAAGATTACTAAGCTAAAGGGAAAAGCCAAGCTGGGAACGGCTCAGGGCAAACCTGCCTCCCATTCTATTCCAAATCACCTATCTCCTCACTAAGATAGGTGCACATCCGATCGCCTCCTTTGGAGAGGCTAACCAGAAACTCAAAACAACGCAACATTTGTCTCTCACCTACCTGTGACCTTGGAAGCCCCCTCCCTGCTTCCAGTTGTCCCCACCTTTCTGGATGGAAGCAAGGTACTTCTGACATGTACTGACTGACGTCTCATGTCTCCCTAAAACCAAGCTGTGCCCTGACCACCTTGGGCACTTGTCGTCAGGATCTCCTGAGCCTGTCACGGGTGCACGTCCTCAACCTTGGCAAAATAAACTTTCTAAACTGACTGAGATCATCTCAGACAATCGGGGTTCCCAAGTCCATGTATGTGGACGTCCCCTGGGGTAGTGCCCCTCCTCCACTGAGCTCATTCGTCCTCCTTGTGCATTTTCTTCAGAAGAAATTTCACAGCTACTTGGTCCACACCCGTTGGCCCTACAGGAACGCTGTTCTCCACAGGCACATGGGCAGTGTACCAGCTGGGCTGTGTGGAGAGGAACAGGCTCCTCTCCTAATTCCCGCTCAGTTAAAAACAAAGGTGGAGAAGTGAAGAAATTTGCGAACCCTAACCCTAACCCTAACACCAACCCCAACCCCAAACTGAACCCTAACCCAGCCCTAACCCCAACCCCAACCCTAAACCCAACCCCAACCCCAACTCTAACCCTAAACCCTAACCCTAACTCTAAACCCAAACCCCTAATCCCTAACCCTACCCCTACCCCAACCCTACCCTAACGCTAACCTAACCATAACCCTCACCCTCACCCTGCCCCTGCCCCGACCCTAGCCCTGCCCATAGCCCTAGCCCTAGCCCTAACCCTAACCCTAGCCCGAGCGCGAACCCCAGCCCTAACCCGAACCCTAGCCTTAGCCCAAACCCGAACCCGAACCGAAACCCAAACCCTAACCCGACCCCGACCCCCACCCTGACCCTAACCCAAACCCTTAACCCAAACCCTAACCCAAACCCAAACCCGGACCCGAACCCGAACCCAACCCTAACCCCAACCCTAACCCTAACCCTAACCCTGACCCTGACCCTGACCCCCGATCCTGACCCTGACCCCCGACCCTGACCCGAACCCGAACCCCGACCCTTAACCCAAACCCGAACCCGAATCCTGACCCTGGCCCTAAGAGGCATAGCTAAGGCTTCCTCTTGAGGTCAGGAGTCCGAGACTAGCCTGGCCTACATGGCAAAACCCAGTCTCTACTAAAAATACAAAAATTTGCCAGGCATGGTGGCACATGCCTGTAATCTCAGTTACTCCGGAGGCTAAAAGGGGAATCACTTGAACATGGGAGGCAGTGGTTGCAGTGAGCCGAGATCACGCCACTGCACTCCAGCTTGGGCAACAAGAGCAAAACTCCGTCTCAAAAAAAAAAAAGAAAAAAAACCATAGTATCTCAGCTGGGCGCAGTGGCTCATACCTGTAATCCCAGCACTTTGGGAGCCCAAGGCGAGTGGATCATGAGGTCAGAGTTCAAGACCTGCCTGGCCAATATGGTGAAACCCCATCACTACTAAAAATACAAAAATTAGCTGAGTGTGGTGGCATGTGCCTGTAGTCCCAGTTGCTTGGGAGGCTGAGGCAGGAGAATCCGTTGAACCCAGGAGGCAGAGGCTGCAGTGAGCCGCATTCGTGCCACCGCACTCCAGCCTTGGCGACAGAGCAAGACTCTGTCTCAAATAAATAAATAAATATATATATATATATATATATATATATATATATATAGTATCTTATACATTTAAGCAACCCTAGGAAGCAAATCAGGGAAGGTTCAAAAAAATGAATAAGGGAGTAAGTATAGGAATAAAGAAAGAAATTGAAATCTCAGTGATTAGTATTTTCATAGCCTGTTCAAATCTAAGTATGTAGTCAATTCTGGGATCACCGTGATTTGGGGTTTGCTTTCTACCTCTTAAGCTATTTAAAACACTGAGAATGCAATATTAGAACTTTCATTTGAATGAAATACTCAGAATTGTGATTAAAATAAATAATAAATTACACAAGTTTACAAGTAACAGTTAAATATTTAGGGTTAAGTTTTGCAAACAGTACAAATGTTTAAGAGTGTTGATTGGGAGTAAGGGAATGTCAACTGCCAATAAATATGGAAGATGAAAGAACAGGACTTTAAACAGAGCATATTTAGTTATGGGTCTCTGTCTCCTCCCCACACAGAAAAACTCCCAGACATTCATGACTTCATCCACTCTGACTGGCAGATAGATCACATTTCCTGACCCCCCAGCTCTTCACCTCAAAAGGTTTATCTTTCCACCACACCAGCAAAAACCCTCAGGACACACGATTCATACTGCCAGCTAAGCATCTACGCCAAGGGACAAGGTAAGCACACGCTAAGGCAGCTGGGCCATCCTGGCCCTAATCCCTCCAGCGGTGTCCACACTGAGCATTGCAGCACTTGTAGAAGGTGGTCATCGGCTCATCTGCAGAGCGGGTCTGAAGCTGCATGAAGTAAGCACGAGGATGTTCGCATTTGGGACACGGCTCTGGCAATGAGAAAAAAGAAGTGACCCACATTAAAAGAAACATGATGCTCATGACTGTTAAAAGTAGGTATTACTTAATATGTGCGAGGCGAAAGCGGGCGGATCATCTGAGGTCAGGAGTTCAAGACCATCCTGGCCAACATGGTGAAACCCCGTCTCTACCAAAAATATAAAATTAGCCGGGCGTGGTGGCAGGCGCCTTTAATCCCAGCTGCTTGGGATGCTGAGACAGGAGAATCGCTTGAACCTGGAAGGCAGAGATTGCAGCGAGCTGAGATTGTGCCACTGTACTCCAGCCTGGCGACTAAGTGAGACTACGTATCAAAAAAAAAAAAAAAGAAGAAGAAGAAGTAGGTATTACTTAATGTCTTTTTTTTTTTTTTTTTTAGATGAAATCTCACACTGTCACCCAGGCTGGAGGGCAATGGGGTGATCTCGGCTCACTGCAACCTCTGCCTTTCGGGTTCATGCGATTCTCCTTGCCTCAGCCTCCCAAGTAGATGGGATTAAAGGTGCCCGTCACCGCACTTGGCTAATTTTTTTGTATTTTTAGTAGAGACGGATTTTCATTATGTTGGCCAGGCTGGTCTAGAACTCCTGAACTTTTGATCTGCCCACCTCAGCCTCCCAAAGTGCTGGGATTACAGGCGTGAGCCACCGTGCCCAGCCTACTTAATATCTTTAAATATGGTAAAGAACCTCCCTGCTCATTTGATGCCCCTTGACAAGGTAGGTCTACAAACAGTGATGTCATTCCTACTACACTCTAACACTAAGGGAATCTGAGAGACCCGTGACTCACAAACGCCGCTCCTCCCCTCCCTGATTCCCACGGTTCTTCTCAAGTCCAGCTGAAGGCTCGTTGGAAACGTAACATGGAAGGTGACTGTTCTGGTGTATTTTGTGCTGCTGTAACAAAACGCCTGAGACTAAGCCACGGTTAGACGGTAGAAGAGTTTTGAAGTAAATGCTGGGAAAAGTCTGCATTGTTAAGAATTGAGCATTAAGGGCAATTCTGGTGTGGACTCAAAAGAAGAGAAAAGGCTGGGTATGGTGGCTCATGCCTGTAATCCCAGAACTTTGGGAGGCTGAGGTCAGGAGTTCAAGACCAGCCTAGCCAAGATGGTGAAACCCCGTCTCTATCAAAACTACAAAACTTAGCCAGGCACAGTAGCAGGTGCCTGTGATCCCAGCTACTAGGGAGGATGAAGCAGGAGAATCGCTTGAACCCAGGCAGCAGAGATTGCGTCACTACACGCCAGCCTGGGTGAAAGAGACACTGTTTCAAAAAAAAAAAAAAAGGCCAGGCACGGTGGCTCAGGCCTGTAATCCCAGCACTTTGGTAAGCCGAGGCCAGCAGATCACCTGAGGCTGGGAGTTCGTGACCAGACTGACCAACATGGAGAAACTTGGTCTCTACTAAAAATACAAAATTAGCCAGGCGTGGTGCCACATGCCTGTAATCCCAGCTACTTGGGAGGCTGAGGCAGGAGAATCGTTTGAACCTGGGATGTGGAGGTCACGGTGAGCCGAGATCGCGCCACTGCACTCCAGCCTGGGCAACAAGAGTGAAACTCAGTCCCAGCCCAAAAAAAAAGAATAAAAAAGTAGACTGGGCATAGTGGCTCACACCTGTAATTCCATTAATTTGGGGGCTGAGGCAGGAGGATTGCTTGACCCAAGGAGTTCAAGACCAGCCTGGGCAACATGGCAAGATCTAGTCTCTACAAATAATAATAATAATAATTAATTATTATTAGCTGGATATGATGCCAAGCACCTACGGTCTCAGCTACTCAGGAGGCTGAGGTCGGAGGAATGCTTGAGACTGGGTGGTGGAGGCTGCAGTGAGCCATGATCGCACCACTAGAACTTGGGCACCAGAGCAAGACCCTGTCTCAAAAAAAAAAAAGAACAAAAAATTGGATCTAGGAGAGAAAACCAAGGGTGTGGTCAAGGGACCATGTGATACAGAGATGAGTACAGACAGACGGAAGCCAGATGCTATTCGTCAAGCAATGGGAGGATGACCTCTTCAAGGCATTTTGGAGATCTTGGGGTGGGATGAAGGGACGCCATGCCCATCACAGGCCCAGAGTGGTTTCGAGGGACCTCAGGGTTTCCTATAGCTCCCCTGGCTCTCTGCTCCCTGTATTCCAGGGCACCATTCCTAAGCCAGACCCTACCAGACACCAAACCTGCTGGTGATTTGTACAAGGACTTCTCAACCTCCAGAATTGTGAGCAATAAATTTCTGTTCTTTATAAATTACCCGGTATGTGGTATTCTGTTATAGCAGTGCAAATAAAGATGGTGATTTATGGGCTGCGTGCGGTGGCTCATGCCTGTAATCCCAGCACTTTGGGAGGCCGAGGCAGGCGGGATCACGAGGTCAGGAGATCGAGACCATCCTGGCCAATATGGTGAAACCCTGTCTCTATTAAAAATACAAAAAATTAGCCGGGCATGGCGGTGAGCATCTGTAATCCCAGCTACTCGGGAGCCTCGGGCAAGAGAATTGTTTGAACCCAGGAGGTGGACATTGCAGTGAGCCGAGATCACGCCATTGCACTCCAGCCTGGGTGACAGAGCAAGACTCCGTCAAAAAAAAAAAAAAAAAAAAAGAGAGAGAAGTACATATTTCCCTTCAAAGCGATTTCACTTTGAGAAACTTATTCCACACCTGATAGAAATGGCTTCAAACACTCTAACACTATTTCTGACATTAGGTACTTAATCTTTTTTTTTAAGACAGTCTTGCTCAAGCTGGAGTGCAGTGGCACGGTCTCGGCTCACTGCAACCTCTGCCTTCTGGTTCAAGCAATTCTCCTGCCTCAACCTCCCAAGTAGCTGGGATTACAGGCATGGACCACCACACCCAGCTACTTTTTGTATTTTTAAAAGAAACAGGGTTTCACCATGTTGGGCAGGATGGTCTTGATGTCTTGACCTCATGATCCACCCGCACTGGCCTCCCAAAGTGCTGAGATTATAGGTGTGAGCCACCGCGCTGGCCACTAACTTTTTCACATAGCAGATTAGATTTCTATGTTCTTCTTTTTTTTTTTTTTTTTTTGACAGTTTCCCTCTTGTTGCCCAAGCTGGAGTGCAATGACGCAATCTCGGCTCACTGCAACCTCTGCTTCCCGGGTTCAAGTGATTCTCCTGTGCCAGCCTCCCGAGTAGCTGGCATTACCAGTGCCCGCCACCACACCTGGCTAATTTTTTGTATTTTTAGTGGAAACGGGGTTTCTTCATGTTAGCCAGGCTGCTTTCAAACTCCTGATCTCAGGTGATCCGCCCGCACTGGCCTCCTAAAGTGCTGGGATTGCAGGTGTGAGCCACCGCACCTGGCCTATATGTTCTTCTATAGGGGGAAAAACACAGTACTAACCATCAGTTCTCTCTCCCCTCTCAATACAACTTATATTTAGGGCCTTCCCCTTTCCTCTGCTGGTCACATCTATCTCTATCAGACATGCAATACACATTTATTTTACCCAATCTGCAGTTTAATGCTCATGCTCATTGGTATTAACTTCTAGAAATCTATATGAGCACAGTGTATTAGTCCGTTCTCACACTGCTATGAATACCTGAGACTGGGTAATTTACATAGAAAAAAGCGGTTTTGTTTGTTGGTTTGTTTGTTTTGAGACAGACTCTCACTCTTGTCATCAAGGCTGGAGCACAATAGTGCGATCTCAGCTCACTGCAACCTCTGCCTCCCGGGTTCAAGCAATTCTCGTGCCTCAGCCTCCTGAGCAGCTGGGTCTACAGGCTCGCACCACCATGACCCACTAATTATTTTATTTTTAGCAGAGACAGCGTTTCGCCATGTGGGCCAGGCTGGTCTGGAACTCTGACCTCAAGTGATTTGCCAACCTTGGCCTCCCAAACTGCTGGGATTACAGGCGTGAGCCACCGCGCCCAGCCAAGAAAAGGGGTCTAAATTTACTCCCGGTTCTGTGTGGTTGGGGATGCCTCAAGAAACCTACAATCTTGGAGGAAGGTACCTCTTCACACAGGCAGCAAAAGACAGAATGAGTGTGAGCAGGGGAAATGCCAAACGCTCATAAAACAATCAGGTCTTGTGAGAACTCACTATCAGAACAGCACGGGGCGGGGGGGGGGGGGGGGGGGGGGCGCCCCGGGGGGAACCACTCCCATGACTCAATTCCTTCCCAGTGAGCCCCTCCCAGGACACCTGGGGATTACAAGAACCATAATTCAAGATGTTTGGGTGAAGACACAGCCAAACCATATCAAACAGAAAGAACATACTTTTTTCCTTAGATTCTTATTTTTATTAATCTACTCATCATTGCCATTATCAAAGCTATCACCTGCTCACTGCCTCTTATATACCAAGCACGGTATAACTCACTTTATGCTCTCACGATCTACGAATATGGATTAGCCCCAGAGAAGTCAAGAGACCCAAGGAAGGTCCTACCACAGTACAAGGGCCTGAGAATCTAACATGGGCCCATAAGACTCCAAGGCTTGTACGAATATTGCTTGTGTAACAGATTACTAAACAGTAACAAATACTAATAAATTATTCAAAAACCATTTCTATTTTTAGAAACCTACATCATTTATATGACATCACAGACTCTGCCATGCAGTGGCATCAACAGCCTCATAATTATCCAGTTTAGCAACAGAAACAGTGTTCCCTCTTACCTGCAGTAGAGTCAACATTCTCCCAGGCAGCTGCTCCACCAAGCACATCATCCACTTCTTTCAGTTTTGGGTACTTCCGATTTGTTACCTAACAAAAACAACACTTCAGACTCCAGGTAACTGCAGAGCGCAAACCTGGGCTGCCAAACCTCGAACTTCAGGATTATGTAAGAGTTCACTCTTCCCGCAGTTTCCAACTCCAAACTCCCAAAACACAGTACAAAATGGAGTAGCACGCAAACATTAAGACTGAGGTAGCACCAACATATTCTAACTTCTAAAAATAAAGGTATTCTGGCCAGACGTCGTGGCTCATGCCTGTAATCCCAGCACTTTGGGAGACCAAGGCAAGTGGATCACTTGAGGTCAGGAGTTCGAGACCAGCCTGGTCACCGTGGTGAAACCCCATCTTTACCAAAAATACAAAAATTAGCTGGGGGGTGGTGGCAGGAGCCTGTAATCCCAGCTACTCAGGAAGCTAAGGCAGAAGAATTGTTTGAACCCGGGAGGCAGAGGTGGCAGTGAGCCGAGACTGCACCATTGCACTCCAGCCTGGGAAGCAAAGCCAGACTGTGTCTCAAAAAAAAAAAAAAAAAAAAAAGCTGGGCACGGTGGCTCACGCCTGTAATCCCAGCACTTTGGGAGGCCAAGGCAGGCGGATCACAAGGTCAGGAGATCGACACCATCCTGGCTAATACACGGGGAAAGCCTGTCTACTAAAAACACAAAAAAAATTGGCCAGGCGTGGTGGCTCACACCTGTAATCCCAGCACTTTGGGAGGCCGAGGCGGGCGGATCACAAGGTCAGGAGATGGAGACTATCCTGGCTAACACGGTGAAACCCTGTCTCTACTAAAAGTATTAAAAATTAGCCGGGCGTGGTGGTGGGCGCCTATAGTCCCAGCTACTAGGGAGGCTGAGGCAGGAGAATGGCGTGAACACGGGAGGCGAAGCTTGCAGTGAACCGAGATGGCGCCACTGTACTCCAGCCTGGGGGACAGAGGGAGACTCCGTCTCAAAAAAAAAAAAAAGTAAAAGTATTCTAAAAAGTAAAAAGAAAATATGTATTATCAAAGGAAAACAACAAGTTATAATAAAGCATGCATCATCTGCTTACTGAACACCTACTATATTCTAGGTTTCATTTTAGTTGTTCAGAATATAACATAGAAGGGAACAAAACGGAAAAACTCTGCCCTCCTAGACCTTAGGTCCTACTTTTTTTTCTTTTTTTTGAAACGGAGTTTCACTCTTGTTGCCCAGGCTGGAGTGCAGTGGCGCGATCTTGGCTCACTGAAACCTCCGCCGCCCAAGTTCAAGCGATTCTCCTGCCTCGGCCTCCCGAATAGCTGGGATTACAGGCGCCTGCCACCATGCCCGGCTAATTTTTGTATTTTTAGTAGAGATGGGGTTTCATCATGTCAGTCAGGCTGGTCTCGAACTCCTAACCTCAAGTGATACACCCGCCTCGGCCTCCCAAAGTGCTGGGATTAGAGGCGTGAGCCACCGCGCCCGGCCAGGTCCTACTATTAATAAACAAAGCACACGATACATTACGTAATATATTCGAAGGTAACAAGCCCTGTGGAAACAATTACAAAGGGAAGGAGGATACATTGGACGGAGGGGCTGCAATTTAAAATACGGTAAAGACAAGACCAATGAGTAAGGTGGCTATCTAGGGGAAGAGCGAAGTTAGCAACAGTAAGTGCAAAGGCCCTGCGAGCGCCATGTGCGCAATGAGAGATCGTCCAGGAGGCTGGTGTTGATGGGGCAACCGGCAATAGGACTTGAAATCGGAGAAGCAGGTCGGGGAGGGGGTCAGCGTCTGAACATGGTAGGCCCTGGAAGAACTCCGGCTTTTCGTCTGCAGGAGCTGGGGAACGGCCGAAGGTTTCTGCGCACAGCACGGACCTATGTGCCTCAGCTTTAAGGGAATCGCCGTGGCCGCTGCTGTGAACGCAGAGGAGGGCGCAAGCGTGGGAGCAGGAACCCAAGGAGGCGGGAAACGGTGGGGCTTTCTGAGTGCACTGGAGCCCACAGAAAGAGCCCACAGATCTGCTGCAGACCGGAAGGCGGCGCGAGAAAGAGCGGACAGAGGCAGACGCCGGGGCTGGCGGCGATGGCGCCGCAGTCGGAGGAAGGGGAAGGCCTGCGAGAGGCGCCCGCGGCCCAGCGCCGGCCTTCGGGTCCCACCTTGCGGGTGATGTTGTGCACGTAGGGGCACGTGTTGCAGGCGAAGCGGTGGCAGCGTTGTCCCTCCTCCACGATCAGCCCGTTCCCGCAGCCGGGGCAGAACAGCAGCATGGTCTCGAACTCCGCAGGCGCCAACCACCCGCAGCTCCCACTGCCGCTCGGCGCCGACGCGCCGCCCGCCTCGAGCTTACATTGGTCCTGGCGGCCGCCTCGCCCCGCCCACCAACCAATAGACAGGGCGATTCTGCGCTCCCAGCCCTGCTGCTGGCTGTCTCGCTCTTGTCATTGGTCACTGCAGCCGCCCCACCCGTCGGCGCACCAATGGCTGGGCGGCCTCGCTGGGACCGGCCGCAGTTCCTGCGCGTGCGCGCTTGGCCTCCCTAGTGCGTCCTGGAAGTGCCGGCAGAGACCGGCTGAGAGGTGCGGCCCTGGAGGAGACGGAGGCCGCGGGTGGGTCCGAGGCGCAAGAGGAAGATGAGGACGAAGAAGAGGCGCTGCCGCACTCCGAGGCCATGGACGTGTTCCAGGAGGGTCTGGCTATGGTGGTGCAGGACCCGCTGCTCTGCGATCTGCCGATCCAGGTGTGTGCGGGCGGGGGCCGGGGGGCGGGAGTCGTTCCCCGGGGGCCGGGCGTCCGGGCGCCCGGGCGCGCGCAGCCTCTGAAGGTGCTGGTGGGAGGCTGCGGCCCGAGGCTGAGGAAGGCGCCTCTGGGCGTAAACAAGGGTCTTTACCTTGGCCGTGCGCACTCGCCTGCGGCGCGAAGTTTAGAGAGGAACCAAAAACCTCATTAGTGAGTGACATTAAATGACATTTTAATGTAATTGTATTTAGGGGGCTGGGGGGACAGGGTCTTGCTCTGTCGCCCAGGCTGGAGTGCAGTGGCGCGATCTTGGCTCACTGCAGCCTGCACCTCCTGAGCTCAAGCCATCCTCCCACCTCAGCCTCCGGAGCAATTGGGACCACAGGTGCGCGCCACCACACCCGGCTAATTTTTAAATTTTTTGTACAGAGGGAGTCGCACTATGTTGCCCAGGCTGGTGTCAAACTCCTGGGCTCAGGCGATTCTCCTACCTCAGCCTCCCAAAAAGCTGGGATTATAGGTGTGAGCCACCCACTCGGCCTGTAATTGCTTTAAAAGTCAAAGGTGATGCAAAAAAAAAAAAAAAAAAAACCCTACGATAAACGAAAAAACTTAGTTCCATTTGCCTCAAGCGTCAATATGCTTTGGCACGATACTTTTTATTTATTTATTTATTTATTTATTTGAGACTGAGTCTTGATTTGTCGCCAGGCTGGAGTGTAGTGGTGCGATCTTGGCTCACTGCAACCTCCCCCTCCGGGGTTCACTACAGGAACGCGCCACAACGCCCGGCTAATTTTTTGTATTTTAGTGGAGACGGGGTTTCACCATGTTGGCCAGGATGGTCTCGATCTCCTGATCTAGTGATCCGCTGGCCTCGGCCTCCCAAGTGCTGGGATTACAGGCGTGAACCACCGCACCCGGCCAATTTTAAATGTTTTATATTTTGCTCATCATGGATATTTTAATTGCCTTGTATTTCTTAAATGTTGTATTAAAATATTTGTTATTACCGTTTTTTGTGTACACCTGCCTTACTCAGTCCTGGGCCCTGGCCTGGGTCCTGATGATCAGGGATACTCAGGGTGAACTGACAGGCCCCCACCCACCCCTGGGGACGGATCCTCATGTGAGTTTATTCTCTTGCCTGTTTTTTAGCACCTCTTTCCCCCAGAGACTCTGTCCACTTTGGACATTAAAATGTGAGTGGAACATGAGATTGGGGCTCTGATGAATTGGGAAACCCTAACATATATGCAAGTACCCTTCCTTGCCCTTCGTAAAATGGAGCACCACTTTTTGGCCACTGTCAGCTTGTTCTTTGTTGTTGTAAAGACAGCCAGGGTTCCCACTTCTGCCCTTGGTTTTTTCTAGGTTACTTTGGAAGAAGTCAACTCCCAAATAGCCCTAGAATATGGCCAGGCAATGACGGTCCGAGTGTGCAAGATGGATGGAGAAGTAATGCGTAAGTGTGCCCTCCTCCCTTCAGGTTATGTGGTCCAGGCTTTCACAGCAGCAAAATGTAACAGTGCTGGTCAGCCTGCTCCGAAACTCACAGGCCATGCCCAGGGGTACTGGGGCAACCACAAACCTGCCCTGTGCACAGAGCTTCCGGGTTCCTTTCCTGCCGTCGGAGGCTATGGCTTTGGGTTCTCACTGTGGATCTTCTCCCATCTGTGTCCGTGGTTGCAGCTGTGGTTGTAGTGCAGAGTGCCACCGTCCTGGACCTGAAGAAGGCCATCCAGAGATACGTGCAGCTCAAGCAGGAGCGTGAAGGGGGCATTCAGCACATCAGCTGGTAAGTGGAACGACAATCCCTTCATTATAGCCCTTCCTGGGGCTAGTGCTGTTCTTGGCACTGTCACCAGGCACCACCTGGAAACAGCTCTCAACTCAGCATGAGTACAGCACCACTGAAGTGATGAGCTCCCTGTCACAAGAGTTCAGACAGTGCAGGTCCTTCTGTGCCTGGGTCTCCTGCCTCAGCCATCCCTAACGTACTGCTTTCATCGCCATCACCCCATCCAAGCTGCTGGATATCCTCACTTGGGGACCCCATCGGGCATTTCCAGTGTGTCTGGAAGTGGCCTCCCTAGTTATGGATGGTACACCTGTAGTGGCTACCATCCCCTTCTCACCTGGGTGCTGGCAGCCCTCGCTCTCCTATTGGATCAACTGTCCTGTTCACTGAGTCTCAACACTGTCACCTATTGCATTAGCAAGGTGTGTTTGTCCAAGCCGCCCCATACAGCCCTCTGAGAACAGAGCCTCCTTGCAGCTGCCTCAGAGCCAGTTTGCACATTGTACAGAACAGCCCAGGTAGGGAGGACAGCTGCCCCAGGTCCCATAGGGCTGAATGCCTCAAGCCCACGCCATGCACAGCCACTCAGCTCACCCTGCTCAGGGCGTGTGGTTTACCTGCGTTCCTCTCTTGCAGGTCTTATGTGTGGAGGACGTACCATCTGACCTCTGCAGGAGAGAAACTCACAGAAGATAAAAAGAAGCTCCGAGAGTAAGTGCCGGCCACATCTTGAGCTGTGGGGGACAGCTGTTCTGTTGCCCCCTGGTCCCCCGTGCTCTGCCAGAGGGCTGCGGCTCCCTCTCTGGAGGTAACACCCTCCTCCAAGGAGCTTCCTTGGGGCCCTCCCCACTAGGAGAATGGCAGGCAGAGGGCACTGGAGGGGCCTTGCCGCTTCCCACCAGTGGCAGCTTAGGGCTACACAGTGCCAGGAGGGAGGAAATCAGAGTGGGCATGGAGGCGAAAGGCTATGACTCTATCTGACACTATCTGACACTCAGTTCCCTGCCCTAGGGACTTGTGAGTCAGAGTGCTTCTGGGTCTGTGAGAGGATGGCCACTACCACTTCCTGGCCTTCCCAGAGGCCACATGCCTCCCCTCTGTTGTTTCTTCGTGGCCCCCCACAAGCCTTAGGAGGGGAGTCACAGATGTGTCCTTCTGTAGGGCAGGTGCTTTAGGCCTTTCCTTCTTTTTCAGTTATGGCATCCGGAATCGAGATGAGGTTTCCTTCATCAAAAAGCTGAGGCAAAAGTGAGCCTCCAGACAGGACAACTCTCTTTATCACTGGTGGCTGAGCTTTTTCCCAGCAGGATCAGATCCTCGAGTCATTGTGCCTCTTTCACAGAAAGGCACCCAACAGGAACTGTCAGCATGAACCTGGGGGCCCTCAGGACTAGGACAGGGTGAGCCAGTGCTCCCTTCTTTCATGTACTTGGCCTGAGACTGACCTCTCCTTGGGTCCAAAGACCCTGGTCACATGGCAGAGCCACGGCCTGGCCCTGTGTATAAAATAAACCTGTGTGCTTCTAAAAGTCAAAAGCCACAGTACCCTGGGTAGCAAAGACTGAGGTTGCCCCATCACAGAGGTAAGTTAAGGGGAGAGAATTGGTACAAGTGAGTCCTGTAGTCCAAGATGTCACACCACCAAAGCCTTGTGGCCACACCACTCCCCAAACCACACAACTATGTTACCATGATCTCCACAGCAAGGAGGAAATAAAAGCAGAGTGGCTTTAGGGTCTGCGTCCTGGAGCTCACAGTGGCAGGTGGCAGCGAGCACAGCACGGCTAAGTGTGGGCCCTCCAGCGTCAGCCTTTAGGGTTCGCCTGTAGCAGTGCCTTCAGCAGATTCGGTGGACAGGGAGGTAGTGCGGGGTGGAAATTGGAGCTGCTGAGGGTAGGGGCTGGGTGTTTCCCAGCACGTGGGGAGGGTGTGACAGCACATCCCTAGGTCCTTGTCCCAGCGTCGGCTACCAGGCACTCTAAGGAGAAAGAGCAAGGTGCACGTGCCTGGCTGAAGGATTTCACTGGGAAGCAAAAGAGCCTGTTGACTGTATCTGACACTCAGTTCCCTGCCCAGTGAGTTGGCTGCAGGCCCCTCCACAGCTCCCAGCCAGAAACAAAGAAGGAAGGGGAAGCCCTGGTCAAGTTAATGGCAGCTAAAACGCTCCCAGTCCATTTATTGGCCACATGAGGTGGTCGTCAAGAAACAAGTTAGAAGGTTATCACGGGAAGTAGTATAATAAATGCCCAGCAGTACAAGGGGTTCAACAGAAGTGAACAAGGCACAAGAAAGAGGTCTGTGTTCAGGAAACAGGCCAGTCCCCGCATGGAGCAGGTGACTCCTGTAAGCCTGTGAGGCTCAGAGTTGTCGTGTCTGGCTCTGGCCTGCTGGAGCACACGACCCCTGGAGCCCGCAGCCAGCTCAGTGGAGCTGAGCGTCCAGTTCGTACTTCTCGCAGAACTTGTCAGTGAAGGGGATGCAAGTGAGGAACTCGCACCACTCACAGCGGACAGGATAGAAGTAGAAGAGGACCACCAGGCCAGCCAGGAGGCCCAGGAAGACCACCTGAAAGATGATGATCTGGCAGCGTTTCCGGTACAGGTCGAACTTGCCAAAGCTGATGTAGGGCAAGAAGGCGAAGGAGAGGAAGAGGCCACTGATGAACCCCGAGATGTGGGCAAAGTTGTCGATCCAGGGCAGCAGTCCAAAGGTGAAGAGGAAGAGCACCACAGCCAGCAGCTTGAAGAAGGCACGCCAGGGCCGCGCCAGGATCTGCCAGCTCTGGAAGAGCTCCACAAAGAGGCAGGCCAGGATGCCAAACTGGGAGCCAGCCGGACCCACCTGGGGGATGGTTGGGGTAGCTATAAGGCTGTGGGGCTGGGCAGGCCCCCTGGACCCCAGGCCTCATCTTTGTGCCCCACTTCCCATGGCCCAGAGCATATTGGGACCGAGGACCCAACTGGAGATGCTCCCAGACAGTGATCCACATGGACAGGTTCACAGCAGGCTGCAGGTGCACACGGAGGATCCCCACCCTGAGGGCCAGCCTTACCTCTGCTCGGTACGGCAGGAAGATGGCACTGGCCAGGTTGCCGGTGACACCACTCAGCAGGTAGATGATGGCTATGCGGTGCCAGCCTGCCAGCTTCTCCAGGTCCCGCAGGACGGTCATCTGGAAGCAGATGGACACCAGGCAGTGCAGGATCCTGTAGTCAGTGGCAGGTGGGCGTTGGGAGACATTCAGCAGGGAAGTGACCTCTCTGCCACCCCCAGCCAGCCAATCCTGGGGGCCCTGAGTCCCCCACCCAGCCCACAGTGTCACTTGCCCGGCGTGCAGGAAGAGGGACAGCCACAGGCGGTAGAACTGGTCAGGCACCTCGGGGTTGAGGAAAGGCAGGAGCCCACACACATCATCCATGCAGTGCACCTGTGCAGAGCAGCATATCAGCACTCACAGCAGCTGGGGGCGGGGAAAGACGGACACTCCGGACACCTACCTGAGAGCAGAGCGTGGCCTCCTCATGGAAGTAGCCCCTCATGAAGTCACAGTACTCGCGGGAGGTGATCTCACACCTAGAAAGGCAGGCCGGGGTTCGGAGGCTGCTGCCTTGCCGAGGGGGATTGCTGACATCCAGGGAAAGTTTCAGCCGCACCTACCCACCTTTGTTGGCCCCGAAGAAGTCCAGACCCCCTCTAACCCCACACCCTTGGTATGCTGGGTTATTTCAGAGTTTAGTTAGGGAGAAGGCACAGCCCTAGGGCAATGCTCTTGAGCCCAGAGACCAGCTGCACTCGCTCACACGCACACCTACCTGCCCTTGGTGCCAATGCAGCAGGGCCGTCCTGTGATGACACAGTCCATATGGGGCTGGTTAGTGTGGTTCCCGGCGCTGGTTTTGGTGCAGATCTGGGTCACAAATGGGGACGAGCTGGGTCAGGGCCTCCCCCAACCTTTGGCCCCACACCATGTTTGGGGGTAGAGGCAAAGATGGGCGGGCTCATAAAGTAGAAAATGGTGTGGCTTCCTTGACTTCAAGCCACCACACTCTGAGTCTCTATCAAACTGGAATCATGTCACTTGACCTTTCAAGTCTCCATCTAGTTCTCTTGATCTACTTGCTCAGAGGGGCAGGCGTTGGTTGATGGACAGGCTGTGCAAAGGCCAGGTGCACAGCATCTGAAAACGTGAGGTGGTCCCATGATGGGAATCTCTGGCATCGCCAGTGGGTGGGGTGCGGCATTCTCCCCACATGACAAGGAGGACTCCCTAACCACCCCCCACTGCAGCTCACCGGCCACTTGGTGATATCTTCTGGCCACTCATGGGGGTCTTCAGAGGAGGGCTCATCACATACCCTGCACAAGCCAAGTATGTGGTCAGGCCCTGCTTCGAGCCCCTAGCATTGGCACCCTTCCAGCTAAGTCCCCAACAAGGGGAGCCTCTACACCCTCTGCACCACGCCCCCCCGGGGAAGGTGTGGACAAAGGCAGGTGAGAGAGCTGCCGGCGGGACTAACCTGGGATCCTGGTGGCAGACAGAGCCAAACTGTCTCTTGTGGCCAGCAAGCTCTGGGGCGCTGGGATGGATGGGCCACTTCACCCACACTGCCAGCGTGGACTGTGGGAGGGGGACACAGGGTCAGGTCCAGTTGGGTCAGGGCAATGAGGGGCACTCAGGGAGTCAGGAGTCAAAGGCAAAACCACTGAGCTCTTCCCTCGGCTTCTACAAGTCACCCCCACTCTTGAGATACACATGCATGTTGGCAAAGACTCTTAGAAGGAGTTCAACAGCATAATTCCTGTTAGCTGAAAATCAGAAACCACCTCTGTCCTAAATCAGGGAACTGGTATGGACTACGGCATCTCCATATAAGATGATGTGATGAAAGTTTGGATGACTCTTTTTCAAAAAACTGCTTAGTGGAAAAGAGGCCGATACCACTTATGTAAGCTTTAAGACACATGCTTGAAGAGTACCCCCAGATCAAAAGACCAAATCAGGTGATGGTCTCTGGAGCCAGGAGCTGGAGACGGGGGAGGGTGGGGATAAGGAGGAATGAATATGACAAGAAAGGCCTTGCACATAGGGACGGCGGCATGTGCCAGGAACGAGGGCGAAGGATCACTCTGCTGAGTCTATCTGAAATCTGAAGGAAAGAGCGACCACGAGGCGGACGAGGGTGGGAGTCCAGGGCGGGAAACGCACCGAGCACTCCTCCTCCGAGGTCTGCACGCAGCCCGACCTGTCGTTGCGCACGCAGCAGGCCGAGTGCTTCTCGCGCTCACGAGCTGAGCGAATGAAGCTGTGCACCTGCGGGTCCTGGCGCATGCAGGGCGAAAACTTGGCGCCCAGGTGGATGAGGGCCTCCTGCGGGCGAGGGAGACAAGCAGCTTCAGTCCGGGCCTCCTGCCCGCCGGGCACCTCCACGTCCCGCCCCCGCCGGCCCCGCCCCGACCCCGCCCTCACCGAGCTGGGCCCGATCCAGAAGTTCTCCTGCTGCACGTACTTGACGTTCTCGTAGACCCCGCGGTTCCGCAGCACCTGGGAGGTTGGGGAGCGGGATCAGACGGCCCGACTCGGGCCCTCTCCTCCCAGAGCGGGGCGGGAGGGGGTCCAGTGCCCAGACTCCACCCGTCTGGGCCCAGCAAAGGCACAGGGGCTCACCGAGTCCACCGTTTCATGCTGCGAGAAGCCCACTGGCGCGATGCCGTAGATGCACACGGCTAGAATGGTGACGAGCGAGTGCACGAAGGTAAGCCAGTAGGTGAAGAAGGGCCTGCGGGGTGGAGCGTCAGCAGGGGCCTCATCCCCAACCCGGAGCCCCACCCTCCCCCAGGAGCCTCCATCCCAACCCAGGCCTCGCCTGCCACGCCTACCTGTGGTCGTCCATGTCCTCGATCTGGCGCTTGACAAAGCTGTCGATGCGCTTGCGGTAGGTGCGGTTGGTGAGCCGTCCCACCATGCCCAGCCCATACGGCCGCTTCTCCCGGGCG
This sequence comes from Theropithecus gelada, assembly GCF_003255815.1. Classification (NCBI taxonomy): domain Eukaryota; kingdom Metazoa; phylum Chordata; class Mammalia; order Primates; family Cercopithecidae; genus Theropithecus; species Theropithecus gelada. The sequence continues at coordinate 52,952,915 of NC_037688.1, read as the reverse complement.
AAGAGCTTGCGCACCGGCACCGCGATGCGCTGGCCCCGCCGCGGCCCGGCGGTGCTCACCACCTCCTGTCGGAGCCGCACCTTGGGCTGCGGGGCTGCGGCGCCCTCCTTCTGCTTCCGCCAGCCTCGCTCCAGGGGCCTGGAGGGAGCCGGCGTTCATCCCCGCCCCAGCCCCCCAAGCTGCTGCCGTCCCTCCCAGGGGGTACCAGGGCACCCTGTCTCTATCCTGGTGAAGATGCTGGGCAAGTTGCCCAGCATCTGCCACCTCCTTGCCCCCAACACTGCGCGCCTCCCGGGATGGCAGGGAGCCGGAACCGGGGCCCACTGAGTTCTGCAACTCAGCAAGTATCACATCTGTCACCTCCGCCTCCCCGTTGGATTCTGTCCAGCCCCTGGGCTCTAAGATTGCTGTCCCATTCACAGGCTAGCCATGAGGCTGGGGCCATGCCCAGCCCTGGGTCTCCCACCCCCGGTGGCCAGTGAGTTCCCAGTCCATCAGTCCATGAGGCTACCCCTTCCATCGCCCACAGAAGTGAATGCGATACTCGCTCAGCTGTTCCTGAGGGGCCCCGGGTCTGTCTCTGGCCCCCTTCCCTGCCTGCGGCACTCACAGCATCAGATGGCTACGCTCAAGCTCGCTGCGGTCCAGGGCCCCACCGGTGAGGTCCGCCTGCTCCGGTGCCTTCTCCCAGTCCTTTAGTGCTGCCTCCGATGGGGACTCAAAAACTTCGTCCGGGTATGTGGAGAGCTCTTCATGGAGGATACCTTCCTGAGCAAACACATGAGGTCAGGGTGGACGCAGGGAGAAGGGAACAGGGACGGGGGGTGACGCCCTGGGCGCTTCTTACCCGGGCAAAGAAGGATGTGTCCAGCTCATCGGGGAAATCAGTTGTGTCCTCCTCCAGAAAGCTAGCTGGAGTGAAGCTTCGGCGCTGTGCCCGGCGCAAGGTGCCATCCCTAACAGAGCGGCCCTGGGGAGGGGAAGTGAGCATGAGCCCCGGCTGCTGGCTCGGCCCCCACCCCCACCTTTTGCCCCTGCACCCACTTTCATCAGTGCTGCAGCCGCCCGGAAGCTCATCTTGGCCACCGACTCTCGCTTGCGCCGCCGCGGGAGCCGGTGGAAACCGGAGCGGGAGCTGGAGAAGGAGCAGAGGGAGGCAGCACCCGGTGTGACAGGAGTGTGAGGGGCACTCAGGCCTTCTGCAGTGTCATCTGCCACACGGAAGGCCCGGCCACGGGCCAGGGGGTCTATGATCTGGAGGAGGGGAGGAGATGGTGGAGTCAGGACCATGGGGGCTCCTTGCTCACCCAGACACACAGAGGCCTTGCACAGACAGTGTGACTACTGCTCCTGACTCCTCATCGGCCCCTGGACAGCTGTATGGGCACCACTCCCACCCCACAGCACCTAGAGGTCCTGCCTGGAACGCTCCCCCATCCAGACACTGGTCCCCTGGTGCAATCCCAAGACCATGTCCCCATCCCAAGGTACCGCTTCCCAGAGACCGTTTCAGGTGCCTTCACGGGCAGGCTGTCTGACTGCCCTTCAAGACTGTGAACTCCCAAAGAGTCCCTTCTGCTCAGGCTAGCTGTGTCTGCAGCCCCAGCCCCTGGAAGCAGAAGGGGGGGCCTCCAGGAGGCAGCAAGAGGCAGGCATACCTTCTGCATGCCCAGCTGGCATGGCCCCACATAGAGTGGGGGTGGCGTCTCGGTGCTGGTCAGCGACACGTTGTCCTGGCTGGGCAGGTCCAGCTCCCGGAGGACCTGGGGCTTCAGCTTTCCGTAGCGCTGGCTGCAGTGACGGATGCTCTTGCGCTGCCATTTCTGGGTGCTGTCACTGTCCTTGCTCACTCCAAACCAGTCAGCGGTCCCCCTGGCATGGCAGGGACTCAGCAAGGGGCAGCCAGATCGCCCCCTCCCAGGCAGGGGACTTCAAAGGCCCTCCTCTGAGGCGGCATGCCCTGCCCCAGGCCTGCAGTCAATCCAGGGGCCAGGGTCTGGGTGGGCAAGGTCTAATAAGAGGATGAGTGGGTTCCAGCCACCCCCTGAACTGTTAGCCAACTTCAAGTTCCCACTAGACCACAGCTGGCAGGCCCTGCCCAGCTGAGTGCTTCACAGAGGCCCTAACCCCACCATCCCTGAGGGGCAGTTGAGGGGAGACACTGAGTCCAGAGAGGGAGCGGAGAGCTCAACCCAAGAGAGCCTGGCCCCAGGACACCACAGAGCTCAGACAGCAGGTGCTTACAGGCCCAGGCAGGCTGTCCACAGCACTTGGACATGCAAACAAAAACACTGCCAGCACCTGCCGTTAGGAGCCCCAGGGAATGCCAACCACGCTGGCAGCTCCCAAGAGGCCACATGCCAAGCACATACCAGAAAACACCAACACACTCATGACCTGTATGAGATACCTGAGCAGGGACCAAGAGACAGACTGGCGCTGCGGGAAGGCCCTGCGGGCAGCCCAGGGACCCAAGAGGGGTAGAGTGTGGACACGGCCGAAGTGTACTTGTCGGCTGCTAAGAGGCCAGAGCATCCGGGTGGTGGAGACAGAGAAGGAGAGAGTGAGTGCTGAAGAGAAGGGAGTGGAGCAGGGTAGTGGGGTGAGAGCGGTCAGTCTCCAGAACAGGAGGAGGGCAAGGGGTTGTGGGGACCAAGATGGAGGAGGAAGCTGAGACAGGAGGGCCCCTTGTTCTCATTCCCATCCTCAGTGTACCTGCCTCTGCCCCGCCAGCCCCCAGGTCCCACCCCGTGGAGCAGTTGGGAACCGTTGGTACCTGCGGATGGTCTGTGTGATGGACGTCTGGCGCTGCAGCACTGACCGCCGGAGCTCATGGTGGGGCGAAGAGATGTGGGCTGTCTCGGCTGGCATACTCACACTCCTCAGGAAAGCCTGTCGCCTCAGGGGCTGGGCAACAGGGTCATGGTGAGGGTATTGGACAGGGGGCACCCACAGTCCCTGCTGGCCAGGACCTACCTGCAGGAAGCTGGGCTCTTCTGCTGTCGGGGGCACCGCAGAGGGAATGTCCAGCTTTAGCCACGGTGGCTTCTTGCGCTGCAGGCTGCTCGTGCTGTCCCTGCGGGCCTCACTCATGGTTCCTGGCAGAGCAAGGCAGGCCTGCAGGGCGTGGTGTGTTATTCGATAATGACAACGCTGACAGCTGAAGATTCACTGTGCCCAGACCCAGGAGGGAAAAGCAGTGATAAGTCCAACTGTGGTGCTCATGTCCCCCATTGTCAGAGCCCTACTATGTGCTCAGCAGTGACTTGCTCTGTGCCAGCCTTGTTCACTCCAACAGACAGTGCTGGGCACATCCTAGGTCCTCAGACAACATAAGTCCATGGGACAACTATCTGAGCACCCACTGTGATCAGGATACTGCTCTAGGTGCTTGAGGCACATTGGTGGAGAAACGAGACAAAATCCTTGCCCTCCTGGAGCTTATAGTCTAGACAATAAACTTTTTAAATAAGTGAATGTACTGGTTAAAAGATGCTAAGCGTGATGGGGGAAAGAAAACAAACTAGGGTTGCTTGACAGGGGGCAGTGAGGCCTCACTGTGGAGTGACATCTGAGCAAAGGTTTGAAGGAGGGGAGTGAGCACAGCTGGGGTTCCAGGGGTTTCCACACACAAGCCCTTACTGACATGGGGCTCACCCTAGTCTGTGCCCAGGGCAAATCTCAGACCTGTCTTACCCAGGCCTCACCCTCTTACCCACCAAAACTTCCACTCCAGAGACAAAGGGCCCACTATGCACATGACAGCCTGTAAGGGGTGTGTGATCGGTCCACTGCATAGAGTCACCACATTCAGGAAAGAGGGTGACAGAGCAGCAGCTGGTGGCCCAGGCTCCCGGGCGCAAATGACTTTCCAGAAACCACCTGGGCGCAGACGCCATAGTGACCACCAGGTGGCAGCACGTGCCCAGAAACAGCAGTGAAGCTGCTCCGTGCTGGGGCTGCCAGGCATTGCGTGGTCAGCTTCACCATGAGCATCCCAGGCACCGTGCCAGAGCCCAGGGGAAGGCCCCAGAGCAGAAAGACCAGGGTTCGATTCTGGCCACCACTGCCTGGCCGTGTGACTATGACTCCATTTCCCCCTTACACCTTCCTGGCAGACCTGCAGCTGTCCCCAACCCAGGGGGACCACACAGGGATTCCAGTGGAGACCCAAGTTGAGAAGGGCCCCTGAGCATGACATGAGACAGATAGCAGGGGGCTGGCCGGAGCTTCCTGAAGCAATTTTGGACAGAAAACCCCAAATTCCTCAGCCTCTTTAAGGAGCTGCAGCCTCTGACAGGCTCGGAGCTGCAGGGTCTGCAACCCACCCACTAAGGCCCCAGAAATGGCTTTCACTCACAGGTCTCACTCTCAACTGATTGAAGGAAAGTCTCACCTATGCTGTACAAATAGGGAAACTGAGGCCAGGAGAGCACAGGCTTGCCTTGCTCAAGGTCATATATGGAGGGTAGCACAATTAGACAGCCCAGGGTGCTGTTCACAGTTCCTGATGGTCTCATGCCAACCAGGGGCAGGCCTGGGACAGAGCTCACGGCTTCTTCCGACCCTCACTACCAGGGAAAGGCTGGGAATGCTGCTCACAGCTCCTACGGGTCCTACATGGACCAGGACACAGGTGGGAGGGGGTCCTTCAGGGATGCCTTCTGTTGGCTCCTATCCTACCCCTCACACTCCAGCCCCTGATCTGAGCTGACTGTGCACTTCAGGTCCCAGGTGAGAGTTGGGGGGCAAAGCTTTGGGGCACTCCCCAGACATGGTACCCAGGGGTCGTTCCATCCACATGGCCCCCTAAGGCTGAGTTCCTGTTCCTGGCCCATACATGGCCTGGAATCAGCGGCAAGAGCCAAGGGCGGCAGCTTGCCTCCACATCACTGGGAATCCCTCCAGGGCTCCTCGCCCATGCAGAGCCCCAGAGTGCAACAGGGTCAGACAGGAAGGCATCCTGAGAACTGGGTGGGTCAAGATCCCTCTGGGAACAGCACCAGGAGACCCCTCTGCATCTGACGCATGGCCCAAACCCAGCCCAGACCTGCGTGTCCTGGATACGGCCCAGCCACAGTGTGAAGGGGTCACAGCTCAATTTCCTCATCATCCCCCAGCCCTCTCTCCGCAGAGCATATGGACTGCAGCACCATCACCCTGCTGGTAAGGAATAGTCAGGAGGGGCCACCTCTGAGTCTCAGACACTAGGGGTGGAATTTCAGACAGTGTCAGGCATGTTGGGAAGGCAGGTCGTGCTCGGGAAGGGGCTTCGGGAACCCACAGTGCTGGGACAGCATTCTGAGTACACCCCCAGCATGTTCTCACCCAGAAAACGGACGACTGCTCTTCGTGAGGCCATTATAGGGGCCAGAGAGGAGCAGGGCCCAGAGACTGGGGCCACTGCCATGAATCAGCAGGCTGAATCCAGGGGGCCAGCCTCTCCAGGAGTCTCCACCTGTGCCCAGCGGCACTAGGCGACATCCAGCTGGTTCTTCACTCAGGAGTGTGAATGACTTTTGCCAACAGAGACCTTTGCCAGCTGATGGGCTCACATACATCCATGACTCCCATGGCTCCTGCTCTCCACCGCTCCTCACACCTGACTCCCTCCCATCGCAGAGCCCCGCAAATGCGCTCTGCCCAACCTCCCCTGCGTTGCAGGACCTGCAGCCTCAGGCTGCCCCACTCCCCAGAGGTGGTCCTTGGCCTGGATCTCCGGGTACAGCACAGGACAGGAGTTCATTCACATGTGTATGGGCCACTGTCCTGTCACTGCTGGTTCCACAGTGCTCAGGACCAGCCTGGTCTGAAGCCACCACTGGGTAAACTGATCACTGAAGAACACAGGCCATCCGGTCCCTAACCTGGGGTAATGGGGGATTCCTCAAGATGACCCCTCAACTGGCTCTGGGAGGAGAAGCTGTCTGGCATAAGCGGGTGCAAGCAGGAACAGTTAGAGGGTGAGAAGAGCTGAGAGCTGTGAGCGTGTACGGGGAACCTGACCTCCCAGTACTGTCTCAGCCGGGGCCCACAGGCGGCCGTAGAGTACTCAGCTCATGAGGGAGGCACCAGCCGCCATGCCTGTACATCCAGGTCTCCTGGGGTTCCCCCACCTCCACAAAAACCACTGCTGTGCTAGGAGTGCAGGCAGAAGGGAACCTGAGAACACACTCAGTTACAGGTCCTGCGGGTGGGCTGTGCTGGGTGTTCTGGTCTGCCCCACCCCTGTGCCTAGATCCCCATCTGGGCCTCGAGTGGGTGGGATTCACAAAGGAAGAGCCGGAGTAGGCGTGGGGAGAGGCTGGCCCAGGCTGGACAAAGAGTCTGGCCAGGGAGCGGCACATTGCCCTCCCAGAGACAGTGGCTCAGTGTCCAGGCCTTCCCAGGCGCACAGTGGGCTCTTGTTCCCAGAAAACCCCTCGGGGGGATCCAAACAGTGTCTCCCCCACCCCGCTGACCCCTCAGTGTATGGGGAAACCGTGGCCCATGGAAGGCCTGACTGCCTGGGGTCACACAGTATCTGAGTCACTGCAGCAGCATCACAGCTGCCAGCCCAGGCCCAGCCCCATCAGGAAACACCCAAAGCCACAGTGCATCCCAGGACCAGCTTGGGGACTGGGGGCAGGACTCTCAATGAGGCTGAGGGACGAGGAGGGTCAAGGGAGCCACTGGCGCCATGCACAATGAAGTCCACTCTGGCTGCCTGCGGAGCCTGGTGTGGAAGAGCTGGGTGGGGGATGGTGGAGAGTCCTGTTAACTCAGGTTTTTGCTCTGGGGATGTCTGGGGACCCATCAAGCTGGCCGCGTGCACAGGTGCAGGGAGAGCCAGAAAGCAGGAGCTGATGCAAGGAGGCCACTGGGTACAGCCCAGGCTGATGCTCAGGCCCCATGTGTCTCCACCACCTACAACCCTAAGCAAGCCTCAGCTTTCCCATCTGGAAATCAGGGGTCACGGAAGTGCCTGGCACAACAGGCAGCGGCTGACTCCACCACAGAGTGTCTGGTGCAGCCTGTGGGCACTTGGTACTCTCTGAGGGGCAGGAGCTGGGGGGTGAAAGGGCCCTAACTAGAGCATATGTAACAAGAGGGCAGCCCTGGGGACCCCTGAGGACAGGACCCTCCAAAGGTGTCGAGTTTGGGAAAAGACTAGAGAGAAGCTCTGGCCAGTCCGGGCACAGACGGTGGCCACAGCCAGTGTGGAGCTGCATCCTCAGGTGTGAGCAGCAACACCTCTGTGCTCAGGCCTGCCCTGCACACTCACAGGACCATGCTGGCAGGGACAACCGGCGGCAGAGTTGACTACCAACCCCAGGACCAGAACCATCAAGCCTGGGCTCTGCTCCGCTCAGGGAACTGCCTGCTGCCAAGGTCAGCTGAAGCAAGGGGCCTCACCCCGGGACGCCCGCCCAGAAGTGTCCTCCGCTCACCTGAGCCTCATCCCAGGGGGACGTGGCTGCTCCAGCATCCCCACCCACACGCTGCTCTCTGACCCTCAGTCTTCTGTTTGACTCCTAATCTGAAGCTCAATCCTAGACCTCCCTTGAGAAGGGGTCGCCAGCTGTCTGGCAGCCTAGCATCCAGGTCTTCTGGATTAATGAAGGGAGAGTCACCTGGCCTCTCTGCCTTGTCTGTTAATGGCATCATGCTGAGAATGATATTTGCTAGGCCCTTTGCAAACCCCAAAGTGCTCTTCAACCCTCCCAGTGAAGCCTCTTCTTTTCTGTGGAAGAAATTAGGTTTAGGGTGGAACAGGGCAGGCCTAAGACCTTTGCAGGGTCCTCTCCAGGTCCCCAGCAGGACACATTGGCTCCCTACCTCCCCTCATCACCCTAGACAAGTAGACAAAACAAGAGGTTTCCTGCTACAGGCCATCTGTGAGGGAAGCCGCCCTAGGGCCTGGAGACACAGGAATCCCTGAGGACCTGACCTGGGAGGGTAGTGCACAAAGGGGCCAGCATTGGGGAGAGGGCGGGGTGCTGTCCCAAGGTTCAGCTAGCAAATGTAGCACAGGGGTCACCAAAACTAAACCCCCAACTCAGTTGGGTCTGACAGTGGCTGACATGGCAGACACACCCAGGAATCAGGGGATGCCAAGTGCAGGTCAGGGCACCTGTCCAAGCCACACAGTCAGAAAGGGGATGGCAGCAAGGACTTAGCTACACTAGATCCTGGGTGTAAACTGTCTGGTAAGCTGGTCACTTCTAGTCCCCAGTCTGGAGTCTAGCTGGGTCCCAGGAGTTAGGCAAAAGCACTCTTCCCAGGCTGGAGGTGGGAAAGGCCCACATCTCATGCACATGTCTGACCAGAGGACAGATGGACAGCCCAGTTACCAGTCAGAGCCCTCCAGAGGTATCCCTGACTGACCCTACACACATGCTCCCGGGTGCCCAGGCACCCAGGCGACCCCGCAACCCCCTCCTAGGACCCACCAGAAGCAGGACAGGACTGGAGAGGCCCCAGCAGGGAAACCAAGTCAGAGCAGAAATGGCTTCGGTCCTCAGCAGCCTGGCTCAGTTTCTTCAAACCAGATCCTGACTGATCACATTGGTCTGTCTAACCCCTGGGAGGGGTCCTCCGTATCCATCTTCCAGATAAGGAAACTGAGGCTCAGGGAAGCCAGTCACTGCCTGAGGTCCCAAAGCCTATAAGGGAGTTCAAAGCCTTGGGCCAGGTCTGCCCAGGAGCTGTGGTAGAAGGGACCCTGTCTGCAGACCCCCAGAAGACAAGGCAGACCACCCGAGTTCTTCAGCCTTGTGGCTGTGGACAGCTGTCAGACCCCTCTAAGACCCCTTGCCACCTGCTCCATCAGGGGCATCTCAGTTGAAGGAGGAAGCAGTCACCCCCAAAATCGTCCAACTCAGAAAACAGGCAGAGAAGCCGAGGAATCCGATCATTAGGCAAAATGTGATCCTGGCACAGACACTGAGATGACGGAACTGGAGCCGGTGTGGGGGAGGCCCTCACAGCTGAGAGCAACTGGGGGGTGCCCTGGACAGGGACTGTAGCTGGGAAGATCCTAGGGAGGGCCTGATGGTCCCTGAAAGGCAGGAGAGACCTGGGCGACTCCTCCTAAACCAAGAGCGCCCCCTAGAAAGTCAGTTCCCCAAAGTGGGGGTTTGTCTGGCCAGCTCATGAGAGGTGCTGGTTGAGGGACAACAGCAACCCCCCTACCCTGCTCCAGGGGCCTGTTTGTGCAATGGAGGCCAGCCAGCCAGTGAAGCCTGCTTGGAAGGGCTGGGAAAGGGTCTGAGGCCCAGTGTCTTCAATCTGGGACCACCAGACTCTCATGCACTCCATTTGCCCCTGCCCCATTCTCAGGAAAAGGGGCCCAGCTTACCCAGAATGACCCCTGGTGGCAGGGGGCTCTGCCTCAGGGACTCCTTGAGCCCCAGCCAGCTGCTAGGTCCCCAGCTTCTGCCCACCCTTGGGGTGGGGGCTAGGAGGTTGGGGTTGGCTCCACAGGGGTGGGGAGAACTCAGCCTGGGACTGCCCGGGCATCTAGCTGGGTCAAACCTGAAAAGCCAGTTTCATCCTTGAATCTTCTCCCGGTCTCCAACAGGAAGTCCCGTTGGCGGGTGGGAGTTCCCAGGATAGGAGTAGGGCCTCCAGACCTAGGCCCCACCCACCCAGACAGACACACACATTCACAATCTCAAGTGGCACACACAGAAGGAACTCTGGTCAGGACCACCTGGACTGGAAGCAGGACTTGGGGGCCAGGGAAGATCCCCTGCCCATTCCCCACCCAGCCCCACAAACATGCCCCCAGCATGACAGCCAGCCAGGCCCTCTGCCAATGCCCTGAGCATCTGGGGTCTGGCTGTCACGCCAGCTGGGAGAAGGCCTGTCCCTGTTGGCCTCTGCACACAGAGTGAGGGTCTGTCTTTGGGAGTCGCTCCCAGACCACCCTGGAGCTTCGATGTTTACAGATCGGGGAGTCAGCGTTGTGGGGCAGAAGGTGGAGTCAGTCCCCCACCCCCAGCTCCACGGCTCCTGCTATTCCCATCGGTGAGGGCGGCTGGGACAGGGACCATCCCGCCTTTAGCTGGACTTTCAACTTGGAGGCACCACCCACCGGTGGTGGCCGGGAAGGAAAATGTAGTGGGGGGAGCTCAGAGGAGCCTGGGGCACCCCCGGACTCTAGCCTCCCGCTCCTGGGACCCTCAGCTGTTGGGCGGGGGCTGGAGCCGAGCTGTCCGGCCAGGCCAGGCCGCTGGGACTGCTAATCCGGCCACGGGCTATTTTTGCGGCGCGCCGGGCGAGGAATCCGGGGCTGGGCCGCCTCGGCGGGCGACTCGGAAAACTCCGGGAAGAAAAGTCCGGCCGCCCCAGCGAAGACTCGCCACGATCCCTCCCCAGCCCCGACACGGCCCCGGCCGCTCAGAGCAGCTCCGGCCACGGGGTGCTGAGGACGCGCCCCGCGCTCGGCGGACGCTGCCCCGGAACCCGCCCGTCCCCGGAGCCCTGCGCTCCCGGTCGCGCTCACTCACCGCCGCCGCCGGGGGTCCTTGGGGGGTCCTGAGGGCTCCAGGGAGGAGGGGCTGCCGCCGCTGGCCGGGAGGGCGCCCGCGCCGAGTCCCCGCCCGCCGGTCCGGCCCGCCCGGGAATGCCATGGAGTGAGGGGCGTGCGCGCCGGGGGCGGGCCCGGCCGGAGGGGGCGGCCGCGCTGACTCAGGGCTCAGGAATGCGCGCCGCCCGCCTGCCCGGCCCAAGTCACCTCCTCCCGGAAGGCCGCTGGGCTCCCTTCTCCCCAGAGTCCGCCCGTGGGGACGCCTGGGGCTGAGGTCTCCAGCGCCTTGACCCAACGGAGGGCCTGGTGGGAGCTGATGGCAGCATCAGCGCTGGGCAGCTCCGCCTCTCCCCTGGCTCCAGATTCAGGCCTGACCTGTCGTCCTGCCCAGATTTGTGCTGAGAAGACCGGGAGTGAGGAGGGAGGGCAGGTACAGGGAGGATGGGTGGGTATCCCTGGCTCCCCTAAACCCGACCTCCTCCAGCGGCCCACACTCACCCAGTCCCACTGAGCACTCAGTTCCCTCACACACATTCATGTGCACCGATCACTCACAATCATACACACACCTTCCCACATTCTTCCACTTCATGCGTTCATTCGCCTACACATGCACAGGCTCACATGCACCCACCTACTCGTGTACATCTTTCTATGGGTACATACTCATACCACTCACACATGTACACGTGTGCTGTATATACTGATGCACACACTCAGTTCAGGACCACAGTAATTACCCCTCCCCCCGCCCCGTGTCCCCACCCCCAGAAGCCCTGCCCCACCAGCAAGCACTCAGGCCAGGCTGCACCAGGCCCCACCTGAAGCCTCTGAGCAGAGGCAGTGCAGTGTCTGGTGTCCACTCTGGGCTCGTCACTGTCTCAGAGCTTAGTGGCCACCCCGGGGTGGGCTCATATCCCTGCACAATCTGGGCTGCACTCAAAATGGCCCTCTGCTTTCAGCTGGGGCTGCTAGTGGGAGTTTCCCAGCATTTCTCTCCTGACACTGGGTGGGTTAACCCACCCAGGGCACATCCCAGGGTGGAGCACAGGGGTGCCAACAGCAGAGTACAGGCAGGGTTGTCCAGGAGCTCTGAGTGGTAGGGGCCGAGGCTTCCTCTGGAGAGAGGGTACAGGATCCCTTCTTCCCATGGGTCCCTAAGGATCCCTCTACAGGGTGCCCCCTCAGGCCTCGGACAAGTGTGTCTTCAGGTCCTGTGCTGGTCACAAGGCTGCTGCTGCTTCAGTGCCATCCTCTGGGTCTGGGTGGCACCAGTCCTCTCCAAACTGAGCTGTTGCACCCAGTGCCCAATGCAGACACTGGCCTGGTCCTTGGCTACACAGAAAAGAAAGGGGACAATTTGAAATAAAGGTGCTGGTACACTTATGGGTAGATCCCAGAGCCTGGGCAATAATCCTCTGCCCATATCCTTGTCCATGCCATGGAACAGGGTGGTGCCTGCACATAGTGGGTCCTCTCTGAACACAAGCAGTATCAACACAATTCTCATGGAGAAGGAGACAATGAAAGCTTTGGAGGGGGTGGAGGGGAACTCCACCAGGGGGATGACTGCCAGTGCGTCAGGGACACCAGGTGAGAGGGAGCCTGCCCCGGTGCCAACACTCAGTGCTCCTGTAGCCTGCATGTGCCACCCCTCCCATGCCAGGCTCACAGCCAGAGACAGGACAGTCTCCGTGCTTAGCAATATTGACCCCTGCCAGGGATAAGCAAGCCCTACTGGGCCTGGATGCCCAGACTAGGCTGGCAGGGCCACAAGTGGTGTCCTCTCTGGAAAGCTGGGGACTGGGCTTGCCTCCAAAGCATGCCACAGCTGGGCATCTGATGTCAGCAGGTCTCCTCCTGCAGTGGACGCTGTCAGACCCCACCCAGACACGCTCCAAGTCCCAGACACTCATCGCCAGCTGCCAGGAGCACCAGCCACAGCTGGCTCTGAGCTGAAACACCCCACACCCAGCAGTCACCTTCGGTGGAGAGCATGCCCCAGTCTGCCCCTGCAGACAAATCCCCATCTTACAGCCTGTGTCCAGGAATCCCCAGGTTCTCAGCCCACCCTGGCCTCCCGAGTGAGGTCATCAGAAGGATGATCACAGGGGGTTCCATACATGTGTGCTCAGTGTCAGGCCTCTGAGCCTTCAGATGGCCTGAAGCAAGTGAAGAATCACAGAAGAAGTGAAAATGACTGGTTCCTGCCTTAACTGCTGACATTACATTGTGAAGTTCCTTCTCCTGGCTCAGAAGCTCTCCCACTGAGCACCTTGTGACCCCCACCCCTGCCCACCAGAGAACAACCCCCTTTGACTGTAATTTTCCACTACCTACCCAAATCCTATAAAACGGCCCCACCCGTATCTCCCATTGCTGACTTTGTTTTCGGACTCAGCCCACCTGCACCCAGGTGAAATAAACAGCCTTGTGCTCACACAAAGCCTGTTTGGTGGTCTCTTCACACAGACATGCATGAAACTCAGGACTGTACCCAGTCCACATGGACAACTGTGTGCACATATGTGTGCTCTGCCTCATGCCTGCCCTACTAGTCTCTGTTCTGGTGGAGGAGCCCCCCTATACGGAAACCCAGCTCCTGGCCCCTCTCCTCCCGCTTCCTGCACCCTGGAGAAATGGAAAACAGCTACAGTTGCCCAGCACTCACAGGGCTGGTGGGCAGGCGTCTTGAGAATGGGTGGGTGTCCACACCAACCCCAGGGTTTGTGGACCTCACACCAGGACACGAGAGAACAGGAGCCCTGACCAGTAAGAGGAGTGTTCCCAACAGCTACCCCAGAATCCTCAGCTACCCCAGAATCCTCAGCTCAGCTTTCAGGCCACAAGTAATCACCCAAGGGGTCAGACCCTGGGCTTTGGAGAGTCCCTGGAATGATCAGAAGAAACTGCCCCTGCCTGGGGAGCTCCAGGGATGGGCCCATGACCAGCTCCTGGCTATTTGGGGAAGAGGCAGAAGTGGGCCAGGCCAGCCAGTGGCCTGAAGTCATAGGCTATTTCTGAGGCAGCTGCCCCCTCCCCATATCTCAGGGTTTGGCAAGGGGTTCCCATAAGCACCTGGGCCCAGGGCCCAGCAGCACAGCCCCAGGGAGGGAGGATGTAGCTCACACACACCCCACTTTGGCCTGCCCAGTGGCTGCCTTCTCTGCCCAAGGAAGCTTTGACCCTCCAGGGATCACCAGACACAGAGGGCGCTGGAGACCAGTCAAGAGGCCAGCAGCCACCCTGCTGGGAAGCTGCCAGCTCAAAGCTGTGTAGAGGAGCCCATGGGCTCTGACTTGACACCCGCTTCAACAGTTGTTGAAGACAGAGCCAGAGAGAAGACAGAGCCAGTGTGCTGGGCACCCTGGGGTCCTGAGGCTGATACTAGAACCCTGGCCCCTGTGGCCGATAGAGCCACATCTCTCAAGGACTTGCTTATAAAGGCTCCAGTGACTGATGGCCACGCCTCCTACAGCTAGAGGCAGCTCCAGCCCCTCCACAGCCTATGGCCTGTTGTGGAGGTCGGGGGTCAGGGCTGCTCACCCCAGCACCAATACTAGCCTTCACTCCCTTCAAAGCCTCGAGGGTGTCCTCATCTCCATCTTCCACTGATATCCTTGCCTCCTCCAACAAGCCTGTTCCAGCCCAGCAGTGGTATAAACTGGGGACAGAGGAGGCCCCAGGCCCCCCTCCTCTCACCTGGCACCACTTTCTCTTGCCCCAGACCAGCCCGCCAGCCCACTCTGCAGGCCACAGTTGGAACTCTCATCCCACCACTTCCAGCCTGTGGTGGCAGCCTTAGACCACAAACCAGGAAGTCGGGGGGGGGGGGGGGTGCCCAGAGATTGCGCAACCCGCAGCACTCAGGCCAGAACATCTGGAGAAGTTGGTTGCTGGCGCCCCAGCGCCAGCCTCTCCACCTCCTGGGGCAGGGGCCAGTCTGCCCTTCAGGTGGTTCTCTTTCCTCATAAGAAAGGTGGGGATAAAAACACCCCTCTGGGAGCTCCTGGACTCCCCATGATTTCTGCAAGGACCACGTATCACTTGTAAAACCAGAATAAATGTAAGTACAAAGTAACACCCATCCTCTCCCTGCCCATCAAGAAGACAAAGGCTCCACTGGGGCCTTAGTTTCCCTACTAGACTGAGGGGGAGCACTGGGAGGACGGGGGGCTATTGCCACCGGAAGGAGAGACTTATTGTTTGGAAGGCATGGCTGCAGGGGATAAGCAGGGAGGGTGTGGGATCACATCCAGGGCTGCTTTATAAACATGGATTGATGACACATTGTGCCCCCACCCCCGGAAGCGGCACACAGTGCTACAAACAGCTGGTGGCTTCCAGCAGCTCATGGCCCCTCCCTCCTCAGGAAGTCCTGGCTGGGGCCCATGGGAGTGGGACGGCTGGTCAGAGGAGGAGACGCAGTTGGAGACCAGGGTCCTGCTCTGTTAGCCTTTCTGTAGGACCAGGTGTCACCCTCATCTGAGGGCTCCAGACACATGGCCTGTGCGTCTGTCCTGCCCAGCGTCTCCCAGCTGACACAGTCAGGTGCCCAGTTGCTCAAGCCCTTTTCAGGTGCCCCTTTCCAGGACCAGGGTCACAGAAGTCAAAGACACCTCAGGAAAAGTCCCTCAAGAGTTTTTGTATGGCAGAGGTGGATTGTGGGGTGGGATTGTCCCTGCCATAGGGGAGGGGCCCTGCAGACCCAGATAAACCCCCAAGTGGCCAGAAGTGGGGGATGGCTCTGCTGGGTGCTGGGGCTGCCGTGAACCGTGGGAGCCAGCAGTGTTCCCAGCTCCCTCAGGGCCCGTCCCCTAGGCCCTTCTTTCCACTGGGCCAAGCACCATCCCTGCCCCTGCCTAGGGGCATGGATCTGACCTGAGAGGTAGTGAGAGGTTACAGGCCGCTGGGCCTTGGGGAGGCCTCAGAAGGCTGCGCACTGACAGGCTGTGTTCAGCCCTGGTTTGGCCTCAGTCTCTAGAAGAGGCTGGCTGCGCTCCAGCAGGCCCAACCCAGAAAGTGGGCGAACTCCCTTCAGCATCCTTGGGCGGAAAGAGGGATGGGGGCTCTGCGGCAGACGCAGAATCCGCGCCGCTCCCTCCTTCCTTCCCCCCACCAGGCTGTGACAACCCCGGACCAGGGGCGGGGGCTTCCGCACAGGCCCGGAGTCCACTTCCTGGATAAGGACTCCCTGGCCCACTCCGGACTAGGGCTGGGGCGGTCTCCCAGGCGCGCACTCCGCAGGCACCCCACCGGAAAACACGTCTGCGGCCTGCACCCTCCCCCAAAGCACGACCACTCCGCCCTGGCCCCTCGAGGACCCACTCAGGTTCACTATGGGCCCGTCCTCTTGGTGGTCTGACCACCCGCTGGTAGAGTGGGCTCTGAGGCCGCCAGGCGACCAGGGCGCAGGCGGGGACGGACAGCGGGTCATTGGGAGGGGCGCCGGGGCACAGTGGGGTGCTCGCCCCACCCCCCCCTGCCCCTTCCCCGCTGTCGCTCCGCAGGAGCCGCATCAGGCCCGGGCCTGGGTCCACAACTGGTGGTGGGCGCTGGGAAGAGGATCCACCTCCGTGTGGTCTGCCCCGCCCCGGGGCCGCAGCCCGTTCCCTGCGCTCACTGCCCCCGCCTTCCCGGCTTCCGTCCCGTTCTGCGCAGGCGCCGCTCCGTCCCGGTACCAGCGGTGCTTCCGGGGTCGGCGGCGGCTGGGGTCGGCGGCTGCTGGTCTCTGTGCCGGGGTCCGAGCCCCACGAAGCCCCGACCCGAGCTGCCGGATGCCTGCGCGCAGCGGGGCCCAGGTGAGCGCGCGCCTCGGCCGCCCCGCGGAACAGACGCGCCCACCCCAAGGCGCAGCAGCGAGCGCGGCCGCCGGAGCGGGAGTACCGGGGACGGGCGTACCGCCCACCGCCCCGAGGGTTGGGGCAGAGCCAGAGCGTAGGCAAGGGCCAAGCTCGGGCCGAAAGCAGGGGCCGCAGCGCCCGGGGGCTGAGCCCACGGCGCGTTGGCAGCGCTGGCCGAGTGCGGAGACAGTCGCGTCAGCGTCCTTTCCAGGCCGACTGGCAGTCTCCGTTCGACATGAACGTCAGCACTCCCGTTAAAAATAATGCATCTCTCCCATGCCAGGAGGACTTAGGTGCTGCTGAAGACCAGCCCTCTGGGTGCTGCCAGGCCGACGCGCACCCACCCCCTGTATCTTCCCTCCTCCTTTGCCCCAGGGCAGCTGAGGATGTGCGCTCAGGTTCCCCCTACACATGGGGAAGCCACAGGTGGGAGGCTGGGGGCCTGCTGGGTCTCAGCAGACCCTCCTGGTCCCTCAGGAGACCTTGCCTTTGCCCCACTTGCTCGTTATCCAACCTGGGCCATGAAGCAGAGAACAGTTAGGGACCCTGAGCACATGGGATGGGGCCAGGCCAGTGGTCACCCCGGTACTCACTCCTCCCTGTGTGTCAGGCCTTGGGGGCCATTCCAAGGATTCTGACACACTGGGATCCCTGCTAAGGCCCTGCCAAGGTCCTGGCTGTGTTTTGAATTCCTGGTAAGGGTTGGATGAAAGGGCAGGGTTCCAGAAACCAGCTCAGACGTTTGCTTGGGACCTGCATGGTGAGTGGGAATCAGAGGGCCCCAGCCCTGCTGTCCCAGGCTCCGGCCACCATTTGCTCCCCAGGTCGTGCAGCCTGGGCCCCCACGCTGTGCAGCTCGCACATATGTGGGGCAGAGCAGCCACCCTGCCACCAGCAGCAGCCGTCCATCAGATGTAATCATTTCCTGAGGCCTCGAGTGTGTCGGGGTGTTTGTGCCTTATAACCACCCACAGGATGGTCACCCCCACTTTGCAGATGAAGAAACCGAAGCAGGTGGTCAAATCCAGTCTTTGCACTTCCTGAGCCTGACCTTACCAGACAGCTGTCTTCTATTCGGATGCTTATTTATTTATTTTTCCCATTACAGTTTTCCCGAAGGATGGGGCAAAAAAAGCAGCGACCAGCCAAAGCAGAGCAGCCACACAGCCCGTCTGACACAGCCCAGGCACCTTGCCCCAAGGAGCCCTGTTTGGGACCACCCACCACCCTGGGCCCATACCGCAGCATCTATTTCTCAAGCCCGAAGGGCCACCTTACCCGACTGGGGTTGGAGTTTTTCGACCAGCCAGCAGTCCCCCTGGCCCGGGCATTTCTGGGACAGGTAATGTGAACATAGCAACGTGGTCTCTCCTAAAGTGCCTGTCACTGCAGTTGTCCCTGAAGCCCTGTCCGCTGCCTGCTGGGCTTGGCCCTCGGTTAGTCCTCCTTGTCCTCGTGCAGTTAGCTGCTTTGCTCACACTGGTCCCTGGATAGCTCCTCTCAGTTGCCTGAGATCATCTGGGAAGAATGTGGAGATGGTCAGTGTTGTTTGCCCAGGGTGCAGCAGGGGTGCCACTGTCTACCCCCTGGCTTCTGGCATCTAGGGCAGGAGCACTTGCACTGTTAGCCTTCCTCACCTGGAATCCACCTCACAGTTTTTCCACACATGGGAACTGTGGCTGTGGCCAGTGTTCGGCTGCCCCTTCCCACTGTAGTGGCTCTCAGTGCAGTGCTGGCTTCCCAGGGCCCCTGCAGCTCAGTGTAGGTCCAGGATCTGGGCTCTGCCTATCAGACTTGGAGTAAGAAGGAGGGACTGCCCAGGGCCCATTCTGGTGGGGCCTGCGGCGCAGGCTCTCCCCACAACCAAATGCTCACACAGCCACGGCATCTTGGCTGGATCTGTTGGGAGCACTGTCTGGGTGGTGGTCCTTGATGCCAAAGCCCCAGGCCTGCCTTTCTGGTTCTCCAGAGGCTCCAAGGCCTTCTCTTTGTCCTTTAATGAGCCTACTTTTAGGTTATAATCACCAAAAAGAGCCAGAAGAGAAATACCAGTGGCAGGAATTGGGTGCTAAAGAGCAGACCCTAGAATGTGGGCTTGATCTCGTGGAGAACAAACAACATTCTGTCCCCATGTGGATCCTTCTAAAAGCACCTTAAATGGGCATTTGTGGCCAGGCATGGTGGCTCACGCCGGTAATCCCAGCACTGTGGGAAGCCAAGGTGGGCAGATCACGAGGTCAGGAGATCGAGACCATCCTGGCTAACACAGTGAAACCCTGTCTCTACTAAAAATACAAAAAACAATTAGCCAGGCGTGGTGGCAGGCGCCTGTAGTCGCAGCTACTCAGGAGGCTGAAGCAAGAGAATGGTGTGAACCCGGGAGGTGGAGCTTGCAGTGAGCCAAGATCACGCCATTGCACTCCAGCCTGGGCAACAGAGCGAGACTCTGTCTCAAAAAAAAAAAAAAAAAAAATTATCTGGGTGTGATGGCGGGTGCCTGTAATCCCAGCTACTTGGGAGGCTGAGGCAGGAGAATCGCTTGAACCCAGGAGGCAGAGGTTGCAGTGAGCTGAGGTCACGCCATTGCACTCCAGCCTGGGCGGCAGGGCAAGACTGTCTCAAAAATAAAAAATAAAATATGATGGGCATTTGTGATACAACAAAACGGTACATGTGGCAGGTGCATCATAGGAGCAGGGCAAGGGCCCAGTGTGGCATCAGGGACCACAATATGTTTGTCTCTATTCAGCATCCTTGGCAGGCCACAGTCATACCCACTTGAGCTCATTGGTGGACAAGATGATGTCCAGCAGAGAACAGGGTGTTTCACCATGTGTCCTTTGGATTAGGGACAGCCCTCTCCATAACCTCCCAGTGGATGCCCTTGCAGACCCCTCAGCCAGGCTTGGGTCATGCACTCATCCCTAAAAGCGTCACTGCAGTGAGTTGCCATGAAATCCCAGGCCACTCTCTGGGCTGAGGAGGGTGTGGTGTGCCCCAGGAGGCTCTGCCAGCAAGGAAGAGGGTGTGTGTGTTGGCAATGGGGGTGGGGTGAGAGGCCCCAGTATCTGCCATTGGTGGAAATGGTATCAGAGTGAAATCCAGATCAGAAATTTGGGATGGAAAAGGAAACAGTGAGAAAAGGGCTGTGGGAACCTCCTCTCCAGAATGGTAGTTGGGCCCCCACAGTGTGCCCCCATGGAGGCAGAGGAGTGCGCAGCGTGAAGCCCCTGGAGGGGCATTCCCTCTAAGCTCCAGGGAAGATGGAACAGGGCCACCCTTTCTCCCCTGGACGTGGTCTGGCCAAGCCTGGCCTGTTCACTTCTGTCCTCACGGCTCTGGATGCCTAAGGATTTCTGGGCTTCCAGCACAGGCACTGACCCCTTCTTTCCTCCACCCTATCTCCAGGAAGGCCTCCTGAATGCTCCCCCAGCAAGCATCTGAGCTCCAGTGCCCCTCCTCCCCAGCCCATGATACTGACCATGGCCTCTGGCACCACAGGGCTTCATGGGCTGAGGTGAAGGTGGTCTGGCTGTCCAGCTGATGCCTCTGGCCTAAAAACGAGACAGGTGCTGGGGATGTGGCTGGTCCCCAGTGCTCTGCTGTTAACTCGGGCTCCAAGCACTGAGGACACAACTGTTGGCCGTTACCAAGACCATGGTCCAGGCTGGGGCACCGTGGGACAGCTGGGCCTACTGCTCAGAAAGGCCTTAGAGCCAGAGGGTAGGAGCTTAGTATGAGGGTCCCTTGTGGCCACCTCAGCAGCCCAGGTTTAGGGGACTTCACAGGCTCTGGGATTTCCCAGGTAGCTGGTGTGGGGACATCCTTGGGGTCCTGTGCCTTCCGTGATGCCTGGCCTCATGCTAAATGCTGATGGTTTTCTCAAGGGTACTTGGGAAAGGAGGAAGCTGGGGAATGGAGGGCCCTGCTGAGAGGACTTGGAGGTTGACCTGCAAGGTGAATCCATGACTGCTGGTTCCCAGCCCCGCCCTGGCTGTGGCCTGAGGTGTCTTTGGCTTGCGGTCTGGTGGTCTAGCAGGGCTGGAGCAGACAACTGGTACCCTCGACAGCCATATTCAGGCTCAGCAGGAGCAGGAGAAGAGGCAGGATGGAGACGGGGCAAGGTCCATGGCTAGACCTGGGCGGCTGACACACCCTGAGCTGGGGAGATGAGGTCCAGGCTGGGCACTGTTAGGGTGAGTGGACCCCCATCCCTTCCTGCCCTGAGCAGAAACTGACTTCGCACAGGTCCTAGTCCGGCGACTTCCTAATGGCACAGAACTCCGAGGCCGCATCGTGGAGACTGAGGCATACCTGGGGCCAGAGGATGAAGCTGCCCACTCAAGGGGTGGCCGGCAGACCCCCCGCAACCAAGGCATGTTCATGAAGCCGGGGACCCTGTACGTGTACATCATTTATGGCATGTACTTCTGCATGAACATCTCCAGCCAGGGTGAGCAGTGCTGGGGCATGGGGGGTTGGCGGTTGAGGGGGCTGGAGGGCTGGCAGAGCCCCGTCAACTAACAGCCAGCAGACCACCAGGAGGACTGAGGTGGGGCAGATATTTGAGCAAGGAAGTGCCATTTCCAGGGCCAGGTCAGGGTTTCAGGAGCTCTGGCTGCATTGACGGGGCAAGGTTGGTTAGAGGAGTAGAAAGGGTTGGTTGGGGCCAGTCGTGGTGGCTCACACCTGTAATCCCAGCACTTTGGGAGGCTAAGGCAGGCAGATCACCTGAGGTCAGGAGTTCAACACCAGCCCGGCCAACATGGTAAAACTCCGTCTCTACAAAAAATACAAAAATTAGATGGTCATGGTGGTGGGCACCTGTAATCCCAGCTACTAGTGAGGCTGAGGCAGGAAAATCACTTGAACCCGGGAGGTGGAGGTTGTGGTGAGCCGAGATCACGCCACCGCACTCCAGCCTGGGCGACAAGAGCAAAACTCCGTCTCAAAATAAAAAGAAAGGGTTGGTTGAAGTGGAGGCAGAAAGGAGGCCGAGGACACAGGTGTCGCCTGCCCTTGATGGAGGCAGCACATGAGGATTACAAGCCAGTTTGAGAAGAGGATGATCGCAGTGCTAAGAAGAGCAGAGTGGTCAGGTTGCCAAGGATGGAGCAGTGGGCATAGCAGCGGGGAGTTAGGGTGGGCAGAGAAGTAGGCGAGGACAGGGAGGTTTGGTAAGAAGAGATCAAAGGGTCGTATTTTTGTCAGGATGTGGGACTTGGATGTGTTGTGTGTGAAGGAGCCAGGGCAGGGGGGTGTGGTGATGAGGGTGGCCAGGCTTTGACTCATTTGCAGGCGGCTCTGTGGGGGCTCAGTGGGACCGTGAGGGGCATGTGTCTTGCACTCACAGGGATGTAGAGGGTCCCGCTCTTTCCTACTGAGGTGGGTCAGGGTGGGCAGCGGGTGCCCCACCTGGTGAGCTGGAAGCAGCGTGGGAATCACAGAATGGACGGGAACTTAAAGGCTTTGCTTGGCCTTGATTTTAGCTTGAAATACTTTGACAACTGGCTGGTCAAGGGTATCTGCTGAGAGGAATGCCGCACTTGCTGGCTTTGCTGGAGGGCATGGCTTCGTCCACTAGTGCTTGCCCCTGGCTGCTGATGCAGAGGCTCACATGGCCACAGCCCAAGAGTGGGGACTGGCTTGGCCACCTCTGGGCTAAGCCTCTGACTCCCAGGTGGCTGGGAGGGCCAGGGGTGCACAGATGAGTCACAGCAGGTGTCTCCAGGGAGCTGCCTTGCTGGAGGGCTAGGGCTCCTCTGGCCAGGGTCCAGGTCATCATTGTCCCCAGCCAGGAATCCAAGGGACCTTTCCAAACCTGCAGGGCAGAGGAAATTCAGATATCTGTGCTTGAGTGAGCCCCTGGGCCCAGGAGCCTTCACTTGCTGTCTCTGCTTCTCAAGTGGCCTGGCCTGGTGAGGGAGGGGCTAGGCTGGAGGAAGGATCCCAAGGGAGGTGAGGGGGGCTTCGCCAGCCTTCTCCTGCCCTGCCTGTGCAGGGTGTGGCAGTCAGTCTTTCCACTGAGTCACTGCATGGGCTCTCCCAACATCCGGTGCACACTGACAGCTGCTCTAAGCCAACCCCTAGCCCCCACCACTTGACCAACACAAATGCTGAGTGGGTGAGGCAGAAGGGGAGCCCTGGGGCCTGGCTAGGCCCAAGGTTTCCTGCTTCCTGGCAGAATGATCGCAACCGAGGACTGGCTCTCTGGAGCTTCCTTTGCTGGCCTCATAGCTGCTGCCAGTCACAAGACCAGGGGAAGCCAGGTAGAAAGGAGCTGGTATCCGGCATTCATCATGTGTTTTTAACAGTCTGGCTTTGTGAGGGCAGCCACAGTGGTGGAGGCACTGCCTGGTGGTGGCAGCCAGAGGTGCCCACAGGAGGCACACCTCATGGTGCAGGCAAGGATGGCAAGGTAGGCAGAGGGGTCTGGACACAGTGAGGTGCAGCCCCCTCCCACCAGGTCAGACCCAGTAGACGGTGCAGGTGCGTAGAGCAGGTCCCTGGCCCAGGCAGGAAGGCAGCTGCACCTTCCCTGCAGCACGGGATGTCTGGATGTGCACTAGGGCAGAGAGAACAGGAGCCTAGGGAGGCTCCACTTCCAAATTGTCCATCCATCCCACAGGGGACGGGGCTTGTGTCTTGCTGCGAGCACTGGAGCCCCTGGAAGGTCTGGAGACCATGCGTCAGCTTCGCAGCACCCTCCGGAAAGGCACCGCCAGCCGTGTCCTCAAGGACCGTGAGCTCTGCAGTGGCCCCTCCAAGCTGTGCCAGGCCCTGGCCATCAACAAGAGCTTTGACCAGAGGGACCTGGCACAGGATGAAGCTATATGGCTGGAGCGTGGTCCCTTGGAGCCCAGTGAGCCAGCTGTAGTGACAGCAGCCCGGGTGGGCGTTGGCTATGCAGGGGAGTGGGCCCGGAAACCCCTCCGCTTCTATGTCCGGGGCAGCCCCTGGGTCAGTGTGGTCGACAGAGTGGCTGAGCAGGACACACAGGCCTAAGCAAAGGGCCTGCCCAGACAATATTTTTTAATTGTTTAAAAAACAAATAAATGTTTTATTTCTAGAAAACTGCGCTTTAGCCAGAGCTCTTCTAGGTGGTCAGCACGTGTCTGGAGCCAGCTCTTCCTCCAGGACACGAGGGCTGGGGGCCCTGAGTACGTAGTGCCAGACCCAGTGTGGATGCTGGGGAGAATCATCGGTGTGGGAGCAGAGAGCCCCCGAGGGCGGGGTCCTGCACAGTGGGCCATGCCTCCACCAGCAAGATGTGCACAGGTGACAGGGCTGCTCCAGCCTAGCAGGGGAGCTCAGGCCCTCGCGCCCCAGATGGTCAGGACCAGGTCACAGCTTGGCTATGAGCCTGTTTGTGGCTTCCATGGACTGTGGTGAGGGCTGGGCCAGGAAAGGCTCATGGCAGCCTGGGAGGAAGAAGTGCATGGCAGACAGAGGTGGTGCTAGGGACAGGGCCACAGGGCACTTCACAAATGGAAGGCTGTCAGACGGGGACAGGCCACACAAGTGTTTCAGCACATTCTTCAGGGTGGCCACAGAGGGGGGTTCCAGGGAGCAGGTGTAGGGACAAAAGGAGGATCTGAGAAACGCACAGCCCACATGGGCCTAGAAGGATGCAGCCCTCACCCAGAGACAGGAGTTCTGTCAGGCCCTCTCCAGCGTGGAGACGCCTACACATGCGGCAAGGACTGGAGGGAAGCATAGGAAAGCGGAGGGCAGCGGCCTCACAGCTGAACCAGCAGGGGCCAGTACAGCGGGGCTCTGCAGGCTTCACTGGGCCATGGCTGGCCGGCATCCACCCAGTGCCAGGCCTCAGGGCTAAGAGGGCTCAGCCTCAGCAGAGAGGAAGCCCTGGGTGGGAAGACGCGAGCGCCCACCTGCACACCCCAGCAGCCTTCCGCCCTCCGCCTGGGCTCAGGGAAGCAGAGCCTGGAAGACGGCAATCACGGGGTCCTCGTGGGTGGTCACCACCAGCACGCTGCGGAACTTGTCAAACAGCATGAGCAGCTGGGAGCGCCGAGTGTTCTCATTGTACATAATCTCCTCCAGGTGGTGGCGGCCTCGGAAGTAGTGAAGGAGCCTGGAAGGGATGGGTGGGCGTGAGCCCAACCTGATGCCAGCCCCCAAAGGCCTCTGCTGAATAGCTACTGTTGGGAATCAACTCTGAGCTGCCCACAGGCCTGAGCAGAGCTGGCAGTGAAGGCCAGGGAGGCAGCCACAGACCCCCAACAAGGGCAGGCAGGCCTCCAGGACCGCACGCCCACCATGGTCCTGCTGACCAGCAGGTGGGCAAAGTGGGTCCAGGAGGATAGACAGCTGTTCACACCCAGAGCTGCCCCAGCCTGTGTCCTGATGTTGGGATCAGGGGTCTGCTGGTGGCTTCTTTTTCATGATACGGTGAATCCCACATAGCTCTGGAGCCAAAAGGTCACGGCTTTTTTTTTTCCCCCTCAAGAAATGGAGTCTCACTGTCACCCAGAATGGAGTGCGGTGGCTCGATCTCGGCTCACTGCAACCTCCACCTCCCAGATTCAAGCAATTCTCCTGCCTCAGCTTCCCAAGTAAGCTGGGACTACAGGAGTGTGCTACCATGCCTGCCTAATTTTTATATTTTTTAGTAGATACAGGGTTTCACTATATTTTGGCCAGGCTGGTCTCGAACTCCTGACCTCAGGTGATCCACCCACCTTGGCCTCCCAAAGTGCTGGGATTACAAGTGTGAGCCACTGTGCCTGGCCTTTTTTTTTTTTTTTTAATGTCACCATCATTTGGAAAGTCACTGCTTTAGGGTGGTTTCTGCAATTGAGGCTGGCACAGAGGATGCTAGAATGCAGGTGAGACCTGGACCAGCTGCTCAGAAGCATTGCAAGTGGTTCTCTCAAGGGCCTGGAGTGTGGTTCTTAACAGGGAACTCAGTCCCTGACAACCTGACCACTCCCGGAAAAGTGTGCCACTACACTATCCCCCACATCAGGGTGGGGCTGACAGAGACCACTGAGCCACATCACCTATAACATGGGGGATCCTGGGTGCCCCCCGGGGCTTAGAGTCCTGGGCAAACCCCTGCCAAGTCTCCTGAGGGTGAGAACTTGGCACTGCCTCTCAAGGGACAAGAAATATCTAAGAAGTAGTGGAGAGCGAAGAGGCCGAAAAACAGGCACGCCAGGCCCACAGCCCAGGGTCTTGGTGACAAGCTGCATCCCCATGCCTGGGCAGTGGCACCTGCCCCTACACACCTGACTGCAGAGACTCCATCTCGAACAGGGCCCCATTTGTTCTCAGTGGATTTGGTCCTGTTGCGTACATCCCTATCCACTTTCTGCCCTGACCCTGCAACTGGCCCCAGTCCCAACGGTCAACCTGCACCCACCTGGCAAACATGCGGAGGTCCTCAGGGTTCTGGGCTGCGGGTACACTGAGGATGGCTGCGCGTTCATGCTCTGACAGGCTGGCCAGCAGGTTTTCCGTCATCCTCTGGTTCAGTGGTGAGTCCCCGCTGGGAAGCAGCTCTGCGCTGGAGTTGTCCATGCTGGGGCTGGTCAGGGTCATGTCATCACTGCTGGCTGTGGGGGCCATGGGTCAGGGTGACCAAGTGAAATTCCAGGACACCCAGGGGAACAGCGAGGGCAGAGCCAGCAGCCAGCCTCCAATGACACCCCTAACTCCCACAAGGGCCCTATCTGGTACCCCAGCTGCAACATCTGCCTGCAAGCATCCGCGGCTGCCCCACCTCCTGGGTGTGACACACACCCCTCATATGGCTGACTTGGGAAATGGGTAGCCTCCCCTCTGGGGGCACCCTCAAGGGACCTGAACAGAGGTGCAATGTGTGCCCCACAAACACCCCAAGGTGGGCCTGGGCATCTTGCCCCTCACCCAGGATGGAGGACAAAGCACCCCGGGCAAGTGGGGTCCTCACATGAAGCATGAACCCTACAGCCAGACCTCAGCCAGGGGAGGACTTTCAAAGTCTTCCACCCCCTTCCTTCTCGAAGCCTGGGGACCTGGGACCTGGCAACAGGCTGCCGCCCTTGAGCCACACTGGCCACGACAGCTCTTCTGGGGCACAGAGGTGTCAGCTGTCCGGGCAGTGCTGTGAGATCCTGCTCTGATCCCAGGCTGGGGCAGAGATTCCAGCACTGATTTGGTGGGCTGGGAGCTGCTCCTGACTCTAGCAAGCCTGCTGAAGAGCCTGGAGGCAGAGCTGCCACCTCAGAGTCATGGTGGTGCTAGGAGACAGGAGAGGTGTCTCCACGGGGGACACAAGGCGCGTGCCTGTGAGTGTGTGTGTGCAGCCATGTGGAGGCCCCTCAACACTCACAGCACGGCCCATGTTGAGCCTCCTGGGCACCACCCCCAAGCATCTCCCCTGACTACCACAGCGATGCCCCGGGGGCCCTACTTGGGGAGCCAAAGCTGAGGGCGTTGGGCGTGCTGAGGCTGCGACCGCCGACCCGGGCAGTGAAGGGGACGTCGTCCTCTCGCGGGCGGGGCTCCTCCTCGCTGGGTGAGGCCATCAGGCAGACGTAGGTGTGCAGCTGCACGAGGAGCCGGCGCTGCAGCATCCACACCACCATCTGGATAAGCTGGGTCTGCGGGTGGCAGCAGGTGAGGCTGGTCCCCTCCCCACGCCAGCTTCTTCCTGGGGGATCAGGGACCCATGGCCCTAGACATGGCCACAGCACACTCCCTGTGCTGACTCAGAAAGGGAGCCCCCAGCTGCCAGCCAGCTCTGCAAGGCCAGCTCACCCTCCTGGGAAGGGAGAGGGGCCAGGGGACATCTGGATCACACCTGCATGGGCTCCCACCACACACCTGGGCCGCCCAGCATCTGGCTGAGGAGCAGGACCTGAGATGTGGAGGCCCCCTGTGACCGCTGCTCTGAGCAAATCCCCCACACTGTGCTGCTGCAGCTGCCCCTGTGCCTCCTCTCTCCTTCGGCCCACTGGCCCTGTAGGTGGTCCCAGCCAGCCAGTCCACCTCCAGACAAGCCCAGACACTGTTTAGAAAGAGGCTGTGGGCAGGCACCCTGAGAGCAGAAAGTCCTCTCCTTGGATCTACCTGAAAGTCCACCCTGAGCACAAGGGTGGATCCACAAGAAAGCTGAAGCCAGTGACCCTGGGCTTGGGGGTGGAGCACCCCCCTCCCCATCCCCACTGTGAGAAGGCACGTCCTGGCCAGGCTGTCCAGTGTCTCTGGGTTAGCAGGTGGCGCTGGCAGTGAGAAGAAGTGAGGAGCCTTGTGCCAGGTAGAGTCCAGTCCCTGTGAGAAAGCACTGCCCAGACACAGGCATTGAGCAGCGAGGAGTGTGAGACAGCATCAGTGTCCTCAGATACACATCTCTCTCCTCATCTCTGGGAGGGTCGACAAGGAGCTGCTGGCCAGTGTTACCTCCTGGGAGGGGGCTGGGGAACTGGGGATGGGAATGGGGGATATACACCAGGTAAGTAAGAAGACGACCTGGTCAAACGGACTGCAAAATATCCAGACTTAACGCGAAATTAAGAAATAAAACAGATGGGGCTGGGCGTGGTGGCTCACGCTTGTAATCCCAGCACTTTGGGAGGCCGAGGCGGGTGGATCACTTGAGCTCAGGGGTTCGAGACCAGCCTTGCCAACGTGGTGAAACCCCATCTCTACTAAAAATATAAAAATTAGCTGGGCATGGTGGTACATGCCTGTAATCCCAGCTACTTGGGAGGCTGAGGCAGGAGAATCACTTGAACCCGGTAGGTGGAGGTTGCAGTGAGCCGAGATCATGCCACCGCACTTCAGCCTGGACAACACAGCAAGTTTGTTTCTTTCTTTCTTTTTTTTTTTTTAATACTTTACTTATTTATTTATTTATTTTTTGAGATAGAGTTTCGCTCTTTTTGCCCAGGCTGGAGTGCAATGGTGCGATCTCAGCTCACCACAACCTCCGCCTCCCAGGTTCAAGCAATTCTCCTGCCTTAGCCTCTCGAGTAGCTGGGATTACAGGCATGCGCCACCATGCCTGGTTAATTTTTGTATTTTTAGTAGAGACAGGGTTTCTCCACGTTGGTCAGGCTGGTCTGGAACTCCCGACCTCAGGTGATCCACCCACCTCGGCCTCCCAAAGTGCTGGGATTACAGGTGTGAGCCACCGCGCCCGGCCAACAGAGCAAGTTTCTATATCAATACAATAAAAAAAAGCTGTGCATAGTGGCTCACACCTATAATCCCAGCGCTTTGAGAGGATGAGGTGGGTGGATCACCTGAGGTCGGGAGTTCGAGACCACCCTGGTCAACATGGTGAAACCCTGTCTCTACTAAAAATACAAAAAATTAGCCAGGCATGGTGGCAGGCATCTGTAATCCCAGCTACTTGGGAGGCTGAGGCAGGAGACTGCTTGAACCCGGGAGGCAATGGTTGCAGTAAGCCGAGATCATGCCATTGCACTCCAGCCTGGAGTGCAATCAAAAATAAATAAAATAAATGAACAAAAAATAAAACTGAGGGGCTTTCCGGCACTGGAGCCCAGGCAGAACCTGGCTCCATGTAGGCCCTTGACAAGGCCTGGAGCAACCACTCAGTCATGGCCTGGAAAAGCCACCCCGTCCATCTAGACCACAGGAGGCCTCTGGGATGGAAGCACCAGCAGCTCCTCCCTAAGCACTGGCCCAAGAGAAGGGGTGCAGAGAGTGCCTCTTATTCAGCTGATACAACCTGGCTCAGCTCCCAGAAACCAAGGGCTCTATGAAAGACCGCACTAAGAATTCTGTCAGGTTTGGCATCTAAAGGAGCTGAAAAACCAGAATCTTATTCTCATTCACAATTTGAGAACGGAAAGGGTTTGACTTTAAGGACTGGTTTTGCCTAATAGATCTGGCACTTACTCAAATACTTTTGGAGACAAAGACGTGAGAACACCCAGTTCGTCTGTCTCCAACATTCTGTCCTATCTGGCCCTGCTCTGAGTCTCTGCCCAGAACTCAGTGGAGGGGAGGATGGCAAAGCCACCTCAGCACGAGGCTGTGACACCTGCAGCCCACAGGGGAAGCCACTGGCCCTGCTACAGATACCGGTGCACCAGTCCATCCCACAGATCTGCAGGAGGCCTCCTATCCCCCAGCCACTCCTAGCTCTCAACCTGCCTGCCCATTGCCCTGACCCAGGCCCACTAGGGTCTTCTCTAGGCTCTCTTGGATGAGGAGATTCTGGGGACCAGTGACCCCAGAACTCATACCCACAGACCCTGTGGCCACCTGAGCCATGGCAGGGAGTGAAGGCAGAAGCAAAACTCTCAGAGGGTCAGGCCCCGGCCCAGTGAGAACAAAGCTGTCTTTGCACCCTCATCTGTAGGCAGTCCCCAGTCCCAAAGGGGTACAAGGCAGGTCTGTAGGGCCAGAAAAGGTAAGCACTCTCCTGCCAAGCTTAACTCAGTTCTAACCCTAAAAACTGCCTGCCACAGCCAGGGTGGGCTCTATGGGGAGGGGACAACTGCCCAAGTGTTGGGTCACTGGCCAAGCATCTGCAGCTGACTTTCGGGCCCTGCTGAGCACATAGCACTTGCATGGCAAGCCCCCAAAACCAAGGAGAAGCAGCTGGCAGTGGTAAGGGCTCAGATCAGAACCCACAGCCAGGCAGGTAGTGCCTGTCCACTATGCACCTGCCACTCCAGGCTCCTTGAGCTTCTGTGACTCACCTCCTGCACAGCGGGGGCCAGGGGATTCCTAAATTCTGATAAGGAGACCGGCAAGGAGAACTTGGCAAGGACAGACGGCAGGTCATGAGATGGGAACTGATGGGAGAACTGCTCGGCTAGCGGGGAGTACCTGGAGGCAGACGAGCATACCAGTGAGTGCAGCAGAACCCCCACCGTGTTCTCAGACCCCCCACTGTGTTCTCAACACTGGCCTCAGTGGGCAGCAGAGAAGTAAAGTGTGGCAGGTGGGCCAGGACGGTGCAATGAGGGCAGAACGGTATGATGCCAGGCAGGCCTCCAGGTGGACAGAACCTGGGCACTTCCCCTTGAGCAGCAGCAGGAGCCATGGGCACAGTTCACCCTGCATCTCACCTCTGATCCCTCAAGGTGGATTAGGAGAGCCAGCCTGGAGGAGGGGGCCTGGCATAGGGGGGATACAGGAGAGTCACACAGCACAGAGCCAGACCAGAATTGGGACCTGGGCACGCTGGTGGCCAGGAGTTAGGCTGAAGTGAGAGCCTGGCCTTGGGGCTTCCACAGCCTTTGGTGCCTGGCCAACACAGAGAACAGCATCTGGAGGGCCCTGCCGGCCTCACCCCTTCCCACTCAGGGCTCCAGGCTCTGGCAGCCAGCAGCACTCACAGACATACGCTGGCATTGGGAGACAGCATGTAGACGTTGTT
The DNA here is from genome assembly GCF_003255815.1 of Theropithecus gelada. NCBI lineage: Eukaryota > Metazoa > Chordata > Mammalia > Primates > Cercopithecidae > Theropithecus > Theropithecus gelada. Next base: position 52,922,194 of record NC_037688.1, on the reverse strand, counting down.
CTCACACAGCGGGTAGATGATGATGGCCTTGCCCCAGTACACCAGATGAGCTGCAAGCTGGAAAACCTGCAGGCAGAGGGGAAGCTGCAAGGACCATGCCTGAGGCTGGCCCACTGGGAGCTGTCAGAAGCTCTCAGCATGGGTGGCCATGGCCTAGCAGCCCGGAGAAGCTGGTCCCAGGCTCATGCAGAACACACGTGGTGGCTGTGGCCCGCGGCTTCCTCCCTAACGTGGAACAGCACCTTCCCAACCTCTCACTAGGACGTGGGGCACAGCCAGCACACAGCACACAGCACTTTCTGTGAGCAACGGCTTTTTTTTTTTTGAGACAGTCTTGCTCTGTCATCCAGGCTGGAGCGCAGTGGTGCAATCTCAGCTCACTGCAACCTCTGCCTCCCAGGTTCAAGCGATTCTCCTGCCTCAGCCTCCCGAGTAGCTGAGATTACAGGCACATGCCACCATGCCCAGCTAATTTTTGTATTTTTAGTAGAGACAGGGTTTCACCATGTTGGCCAGGTTGGTCTCGATTTCCTGACCTCGTGATCCACCCGCCTCAGCCTCCCAAAGTGTGGGATTACAGGCGTGAGACACTGTACCTGGCCACAATGGCCTTTTTATCACTGCTCCCTGTGCTGTTTGGTGCCACTGTTTTCCCATCCTGTACTGTCTTGACTCCCACTGAAGAATGGTGGTCTCAGGCCACAAGCATGGGAATGTCTGGGGTGCTGGGAACACAGGGTTGGCCAAGCTGGGCAGGGGTCTTAGCTGGATGTCCTGGCAGGGCACAGCCCTCTCATACCCCCTAAAACTCCAGCATGGCCTTGCCCCAATGATGGGTGTGGAGTCACTCAGCATGCCCCTCCCACATACCCAAAGGCCCCAGGTCTGCCCCACCTCCCAGCTTTGCTCTTGTGGACCCTTGAACAGCAGGAAACACAAACACACCCACAACCCCTTCCAGAGGAAACTTCAGGCCTGAGGTCTGAGAGCACCACAGCACTCCATGAAAAGGTGTGTGCAATCCTAAGCACTTGCACTTCTGCCTCTGCATCACCCCAAGACACCACTCCACCCTCTTGGCCAGTAGGCCTCTGTGGGGGTGAGTCACCCCTGCCTGGACACAGTGCTGCCTGCTGCTAAGGACACTTATACCTCAGCTCAGAAAACAGGGCCTCCAGACTGAGTGCAGTGGCTCATGCCTGTAGTCCTAGCATTTTGGGAGGACAAGGCAGGAGGATCACCTGAACCTCAGAGTTCGAGACCAGCCTGGGCGATATAGTGAGACCCTCATCTCTACCAAAAATTTTTATTTAATTAGCCGTGCACTGCGGCACATGCCTGTAGTCCCAGCTACTCGGAGGCTGAGACAGGAGGATCGCTTGAACCTGGAAGGTGGGGGTTGCAGTGAGCCGAGATTGTGCGAGTGGTGCCTCCAATGGCACTGCTAACCCCAACATGGCAGGTTTCAGTTCCATCACCACCCTGTTGCCTCACCCCACGTGCCACTGGCATGTGCTCTCTCAAAAAGACACCCACTTTCCCCCAGCTCTGCTCAGCATAGTGGTCTCCTCCACCTGCCTCTCCCTGCAGCAGCCTCTCCAAGATGCTGTCCATTCTGGAAATCGAAAGTCCAAAATCAGTACTTCAGGGCCAGCATAAGGTGCCAGCAGGACCAGGCTCCCTCTGGAAGCTCCAGAGAGAATTCATCCTGCCTCTTCAACTGCCAGTGTCTCTTGGCTTGTGGCCACATCACTCCACTCTGCCTCTGTGGTCACGTCGCTGCCTCTTTTCAGTCAGAGCTTCCTCTGCCTCCCTCTGATAAGGGCCTTAGTGATTACATTTAGGGCTTAACAGGATGATCTTCCCATCTCAAGATCTTTAACTTAGTAATATCTCCAAAGTGCCACATGAGTTCACATTCATAGATTTTGGGGATTAGGATGTGTATGTCTCTGGGGGCCGTTATTCAGCCAATCACAATGAATGTACAGCACAATCCTAATTTTCATAATACAAAATAAAATGTTTGTATACACACACACACACACACACACACACACACACACACAGATAAAAAACCTGGAGGGATCTAGGTTACCTGTGGGATATGGGACAGTGGGAACTTTTTGTGTCTATAATTTGTGTAGTGTTTGAAGTCTTATAACATTAATTTTATCATGACAAACCCAAAATTTACTTGTAGATTCTCTCTGGATTGATGTAAACATGAATTATTTTATTTTATTTTATTTTATTTTTTGGGACTGGGTCTTGCTCTTTTGCCCACACTGGAAGTGTGTGCAATCACAACTCACTGCAGCCTCGAACGCCAGGACTCAAGTGATCCTCCCACCTCAGCCTCCTGAGTAGCTGGGACCACAGACACTTGCCACCACGCCCGGCTAATTATTTAATTTTCTGTAAAGACAGGGTCTTCCTATGTTGTCCAGGCTGGTTGTGACCTCCTGGGTTTAGGCAGTCCTCCTGCCTCATCCTCCCAAAGTGCTGGGATTATAGGCATGAGCCACTGCACCCAGCCACATAAGGGACTTTAAATTACCTGGTGACATTCACATCTGAGGCAGATGCTCCCCAGGGGACTATCTCAAGGAAACAGAGTGACCCATCAGGGATGGGCCCCAGGGGCTTGTGCACTGCCACACCAGCAGCAAAGCTCTGCTGACCTGCAGCAGGGACAGCAGGGAAGGGTTACAGACACAGGAAAACAATGACAGCCTTCCCTCTCCCCAGTCAAGGCCACGGCAGGGAAGTGAAGGGGACATCAAAGGGAGACCAAAGCTTTGTCCAAGGAGACTGACAGCAAGGGTGAGAGGCACAGTGTCCACACAAACTCCTGCCAGACAACCTCAGAAGAGGACATCAAAGCTTTGTCCAAGGAGACTCTGATAGCAAGGATGAGAGGCACAGTGTCCAGCACAAACTCCTGCCAGACAGCCTCAGGAAAGCCAGGCCCAGCTCCTTTCAAAAGCTCAACACAGGACCTGTGAACTGCCACACGCATTTACCATGTGGCCGGTGCTCATCAGGACACGGGGGGTCACTGACTCCCTCACTCTGCAGGGTTGTATGGAGCAGTGACTTCTTTTAAAATTCTGTGTCTCCTGGATGCTATGAAGGTGGGCAGGATATGGTCTTTACTGGGTCCTCTCCAGCCCACGAAGTCCAAAGGCACAGCTGGGCATGGTGCCTCATGCCTATTAATCCCAGCACTTTAGGAGGCCAAGGTGTTATGATCACTTGAGCCCAGGAGTTTGATGTCAGCCAGGGCAACCTAGGGAGACCCCATCTCTACCAAAAAAAAAAAAAGCCAGGGGCACACCTATAGTCTCAGCTACTTGGGAGGATGCTTGAGCCTGGGTGAACCATGATGGCACCACTGCATGCCAGCCTGGGAAACAGAGCAAGAACCTGTCTCAGAAAAGAAAAAAGAAATACAAGGGCACAATCTGGTAAAAGGTCTCACAGAGGATAGATAAAGGGTCCCTGAGATACAGAGGTGGGAGAGACTTCCTCTCAAAGACAGAATCCAAAAAGGCTGCTTTTGGGGAAAAGTGGCCTGAGAGTCAGGCCTTGCTGGACAAGTTCCCCTAACATGCTAAGAAGCAAAGGCCTGTTTCACAGGCCAAAACAGCATGGAAGCTCAGCCAGAGGGACCCAGGCAGGCCCACCTCACGCCTGGGTTCCTTGGCAGCCTCTGCTGCCCCCTGGTGGCCATGCCGTGCACACCGCCACCAGACAAGGGCGCTACCCACAGGCACCACCTGCTCCGCCCCCAGGCTCTGGGCCACTCCACATGACTAGCAGCCACAGACGACCCCATGGCCTGTGGGCCACCCCATCAGCAGCCCCTGCTTCTGATTTCTCCCTGTGCTTTTTTTTTTTTTTTTTGGAAACACAGTCACCCAGGCTGGAATGCGGTGGCACGATCTCAGCTCACTGCAACCTCTGCCTCCCAGGCCCAAGTGATCCTCCCACCTCATACCCCCAAGTAGCTGGGACTACAGGTGCATGCCACCATGCCAAGCTATTTTTCCTTCTTTCTTTTTTTCTGTTTTTTCTGTAGAGATGGGGTATTGCCATGTTGCTGAGGCCAGTCTCAAAGTCCTTGGCTCAAGCGCTCCGCCTGCCTCGGCCTCCTGAAGGGCTGGGATGACAGGCATGAGCCACCGTGCCCAGCCTTCCCTGTGCTTTTCCTCCCACGCTTCACCCACACTCCAACCAGATCTGCAGACACGGCTGAGGGGCCCTCCATCTAATCAGAAAGGGCAGCCCTTTGCATGGACAGGCCCATAAGCATGTGGCTCAGCAAAGAAGTGGCATCTTGTACAGAGTGCACAGGCCAACACATGTGCACACACAGAGCATAAGGCCACCAGGTTAGGTCTTTGTTCTGCATATGGGAGGGCCCTGCATCCAAGCTTCCTGCCCTCAGTTCCCATATGCTTGTTAATCACCACTGTGAGGCCCCCAGGACCCTGCCCACTCCTGCCCTGCCCACCCACTAGCTCTGGTATCTCGACCTCCAATATTGGGAGCACCCCAGTCCTTTCTCTCACAGACTTGTCTTACCTCTCTGAGACAGAAGAACAAGTCAGTCCCATGGCTCATTCACAAAGCCAGCCCTGAACCCAGGTCTGACTCAGATGCCAAAACCTCCAGTCATCCCAGGGACTGGCCCCACCCCATGGTGGGCTGTGCCACAGCTCTCAGCTGGACAGAGCCCCTATGGATGTAGTGTGGCAGATGGCCTGCCTTTCCTGATGCCCCAGCACCTGCCACATGCCACCCATCCAGGCCCCCAGAGCTATACCTGCAGCAAGGCCAGGTCCGCATCCTGAGCTAGCTGCTGCAGGTTCTTCACAGCAGATGTGGTCTTGATCACCCGCACTAGGGCAGGGGAGCAGTCGATAGGAAGTTCACCCAGCAAGGACTTCTCATCACTGAGCAGCAGCAGGGCGTGGTAGGGGCTGCAAAACAATCACCTGTTACGGAACACACGAAGTACAGGAACCTGCACCACGTATGCACCACGTATGCACCAGGTATGCACCACGTATGCACCAGGTATGCACCTGGGACACAAACGTGCAGCTGGAGCCTCCCAGCCCTCAACTGCGGAGAGAAGGGCCAAGAGTGGGATCTGAGAAAAGGTCAGTGGTCTGTTTAGAGGCCTTCACAAAATCTGCCAAGGATTGGCTCCTGTCTGTAATCCCGGCACTTTGGGGAGGCCAAGGCAGGCAGTCACGTGAGGTCAGGAGTTTGAGACCAACCTGGCCAACATGGTGAAACCCCAACTCTACTAAAAATACAAAAATTATCCGGGTGTGGTTGCACCCACCTGGGGTCCCAGCTACTCAGGAGGCTGAGGCAGGAGAATCGCTTCAGCCTGGGAGGCGGAGGTTGCAGTGAGCCGAGATTGTGCCATTGCACTCCAGCCTGGCGAGAGCGAGACTCTGTCTCAAAAACAACAAAAACAAAAACCTGCAAGGATTATGTCACCCTCAGTAAAAAACACATGACAAAAGTGGGGAAGGTTTGAAGACTGGACTCCATATCCCACCGCAGAGACGCCCAGCAAACATTTGTTGATTGAAGAAATGAATGAATCTTTCCTAAGGAAATTGTCCCAAATATGAGAAAAGCAAAATCCCCTTCACAGACTAAGAACAGAAGTACGTTAAAATATGCTTAGCTAAGACTGAAAGGAAAGAGCACGAACTGGGGAGGGTGGAACTAGGCAGCGCTTTGCTTTCTGTCATTTCCAAATTTCAGCAACGTACCCAGATATATTTTTTTAATTAAAAAATGTTCAAGGAACTGGGGGACTTGGGAACGGGTGGTACCAGAAGACTGGGCTCAGTTCTTTCCTTGCAGAAAATCAATTAAATTGCCAGGGCACAGTGGCTCACGCCTGTAATCTCAGCACTCTGGCAGGCCAAGGTGGGTGGATCATGAGGTCAGGAGTTCAAGACCAGCCTGGCCAACATGGTGAAACCCCATCTCTACCAAAAATACAAAAATTAGCCAGGTGTGGTGGTGTGCACCCATAATCCCAGCTACTAAGGAGGCTGAGGCAGGAGAATTGCTTGAACCTGGGAGACAGAGGCTGCAGTGAATGGAGATTGCGCCACTGCACTCGAACCCAGAACAAGACTCCGTCTCAAAAAAAAAAAAAGAATGAATGAAAAAACAAAGTCAATTAAATTAAGAAAGTATACTTTGGGAGGCCGCGATGGGCGTATCACCTGAGGTCAGGAGTTCGAGACCAGCCTGGCCAACATGGTGAAACCCTGTCTCTACTAAAAATACCAAAAAAATTAGCCGGGCATGGCAGTGGGCGCCTGTAATCCCAGCTACTTGGGAGGCTGAGGCAGGAGAATCGCTTGAACCCAGGAGGTAGAAGTAGTGGTGAGCTGAGATCGCGCCACTACACTCCAGCCTGGGCGATAAGAGCAAAACTCTGTCTTTCTCTCTCTCACACACACACAAAGAAAAAGAAAGTAACTGAGATCCCGTGAGTGCTGACTGAAATGCAAAAGACTGGGGTGGGGGCAACACCATCAAGCTGAAGTCCCTTCAGCCCTCCAGCCTCCCCCAGGACACTCAGCCCCACATCCAGGCTGCCCTGCCCAGGCCTAAGGTGGTGCCAGGAGGGCCCAGGGGAAACCTGGGATTGCTCATTTCTGGACACAACTGGATACAAAACTATGTGTTTTTTTTTTTTTTTTTTTTTTTTTTGAGACGGAGTCTCGCTCTGTAGCCCAGGCTGGAGTGCAGTGGCCGGATCTCAGCTCACTGCAAGCTCCGCCTCCCGGGTTCACGCCATTCTCCGGCCTCAGCCTCCCGAGTAGCTGGGACTACAGGCGCCCGCCACCTCGCCCGGCTATTTTTTGTATTTCTTAGTAGAGACGGGGTTTCACCGTGTTAGCCAGGATGGTCTCGATCTCCTGACCTCGTGATCCGCCCATCTCGGCCTCCCAAAGTGCTGGGATTACAGGCTTGAGCCACCGCGCCCGGCCAAAACTATGTGTTTTAACATCTATAAACAGCACAGCCCCATCTGCCAGCTTCCGCAGAGGGACGAAGAAAAGAGAATTTTTGGAACAAAGTTAACTGGTAAAATCTCAGGCAGAAGCTAAAGGAAAGGGCCCTGGCAGGGAGTGAGCACGTGGGGCTGGGCACTCACCGGATGGCTTTCAGGCTCCGTTCGATGGCCTCTGGGGGGATCAGGCTAGAGGCCGCATAGTGGATCTTGTGCGGCAGGCAGAAGCTCACCTCCAGCCAGCTGTTGATGTGAAGCCGAACCACACCCGACGTGCACAGGCTGCAGAGAGTGGGCGCTGTTACCCCTTCACACAAACTTTCCAACCATGCACACAGATCAGAAAACACCCTGCTCAATGGTGCTGATTCCCCTGCTGTTGAGAGGAAACTGCAGGTGGAGACCTGGGCAGGAGCGCATCTCTTAAGAAAAGAAAATAAGGGCTCTCTTTAAGAAAAGAAAATAAGGGGTCCGGGCGCAGTGGCTCACACCTGTAATCCCAGCACTTTGGGAGGCCGAGGTGGGTGGATCATGAGGTCAGCAGTTCGAGACCAGCCTGGCCAACATGGTGAAATCCTGTCTCTACTAAAAATACAAAAATTAGCCAGGCGTGGTGGCACACACCTGTAGTTCCAGCTACCTGGGAGGCTGAGGCAGGAGAATCGCTTGAACCCAGGAGGCAGAGGTTGCAGTGAGCTGAGATCATGCCACTGCACTCCAACCTGAGCAACAAGGCAAGACTGTCTCAAAAAAAAAAAAAAAAGAAGAAGAAGAAGAAGAAAGAAGAAATATATTTCTGGCTAGTCCTGGATTCTGTAGTCCAACCAGACTGCCAGGGCTTGAGAGAAGCTGTAGCCCTGTCCTGGAGACTCAATGCACTAGAGGCACTCTAACTCAGGCCCCTGCCCGTCCAGACCCCTGACAGACACCCAACACCCAGAGCAAAGCCTCCCTGTGAATGGGCCTGCCCTGCACACCTTACGAAGACCCAGTCACAGGTGCACGTCCAGGCAGAGCAGTGGCTGTCTCAGAGGGAGAGGAGGGCAGGGAAGGAGTGCCAAGTCCCCCCAGAGTGTTCCAGTGGTGAGAAGCACACAGTGCTCACCTCCCTGCACTCTGCAGATGCCCACAGCACCCCAGTTGCAGTGCATGTGGATACCAAGTGATCACCACAAGCCAACCGTCCTAGTCAGCCCCAACACTTCATTACCACGGAAACCCTCTCACTCCACATTCTATCAGTAACGGCAACTTGGTTCTTTCAGGTCCCAAAGCTTGCTCAGGCCAAACATAGCAACACCATCCCAGATTCCTTATTTCTTTCACAATCCACTTTAAACCATCAGCAAATCCTGTCTGCTCCACCTGCAGGGATGTCCAAAATTCAGGCCTTTTCAGCACCACCAGGCCCAAGACACCCAGAGCACTGGCCCCTCTGCCTACCCCTCCCCACATTCCCACCTGGACAGTCCCAGCCAGGGGCCTGCAACACCCACATTCCTGTGACCTCACCTCCTATGCCCAGTCACTCAGGTTCAGCTGTGCTCAGAGCCCTGGCATTTGCCGTTGCCCACGAACTCTCTACAGACACCCCAAGCCTCCTTTACTCCATCGGTCTCCACTCAAGTGTCACATTCTCACTGAAGCCATCCCTGACTCCAAGCCCACTGGCACTCCAACCCCTGACTTGCTGCCTAATGCTGTCTCCCCAACCAGAACTCACTCCTCAGGAGGGGGGCTTGTGGGTTTCATTCTCTGCTCTCTACACATTGTAAAATGTGTCAGGCACGTAGGCACAGAGCTGCATTTCCTGAATGAAGCCAAGGAACACACCGCCCTCCCTGTGTGCACTGTCTTTCCTAGGAAGCCCTGCCCCAAGAACGGGCTCCACACTGGGGATGCAGCCCACGTCATCCCCTGGGGGAACCACACAAAACAAGGAATGACTCGTTTTCACCAGGAGCTTCTAAAACTCCCTGATGGAGAAACCAAGGCCCCCACCCTGCTCCACCGCTCACCACAAAGCCCCCTTGCCTTAAATAAGAGCCAACAGCACTTGTTCTATGACACAGAGGAGATGCAACTGCTCGAGCAAAGCTGTCTGCAGCTGGCCTTCACCACATCCCTGGGGGCTCCAGGCACCAGGGGTGGGATCTCCACCCACTCTTGTCAAGGCCTGGCCACTCAAAGTAGCCGGCACCTTCCTTGTGTCCTGCACAGGGAACACAGCATGTAAAGCCTCACAGTGACACCAGTTCTAAAATAGAAGCAAAATACATACAAGTTCTTCTCCAAACTGCCCATTTCTACAGCACCTCCCCCATCATGTTTCCTCTGTTCACTGCCCCACCACCCAGGAGAGCAGCCAACTGGTGCTTTTCCCATCACCCCCTGACCCTATTCCGCTATTCTCAGCTCCCAGTTGGCAGGACAGGCCAACACACTCACATCCGGCTAAGTCCGGGAGGCCTGGCCAGACTTCTGGCCGCCCCAGGCCAGAAGGTACAAACGGCCCCTCCAACGTCTCTCAGGACATGTCAATATGGGTGCTGAGAGAACACCACGGCCCCAAGGTCCCAGAGGAGGGCACCAGTCTCAGCTTCTTCCAGAACTGCATGCTAACCAAGTATGTCAGAGCAGAGAGAGGCTCCCAGAACCTTACCTCTCTTTGGTCAGGGTCTTTGCAGGGTGAAAAAATCATATCAAACCCTAAGAAATGTCCCAGCCTCTAAGGAATTAAAGATCATACCAGGAGAGATTTGTCCAGGGGATTCAGGTTAGTTACTCAACTTGAGTGAGCAATAGTTAGGATCTTGGCATCCGTATGCAACAGGGAAGAAAGCACAAGTGAGAGGTGGCCCCACGCACTGTGCTGTTACCATCTGGGTCAGCAAGGAGGGCCACTGGAAATAAACGGCCTATTTTTTTTTTCTTTTTTCTGAGACAGGGTCTCACTGTTGCTCAGGCTGGAGTGCAGTGGTGCCATCTCCGCTCACTGTAGCGATCTTCTGGGCTCAAGACAAACTCCCAGGTAGCTGGGACTACAGACATGTACCACTACACCCGGGTATTTTTTTTTTTAAGAGACGGGGTCTCACTATGTTGCCTAGGCTAGTCTCAAAGTCCTGGGCTAAAGCGATCCTCCCACCTTGGCTTTTCAAAGTGCTGCGATTACAGGCATGAGCCAGCACACCCACCCAAGACCTTTCTGTTTCTGTACTATGTGGCTCAAAGTGGCTGCTGGGACACCACAGAGTCAGAATACGGAGGCTGCTATCGTTTCAAAGGTAGCTGTCCTTGCTCCGCCTAGGAGCACAGTGAGGCCTTATGACAAGTGCTGTGGCTCCCAGCACCAGCTTAGGTACTTGGAATGCAGCAGGGAAGGAAACAACTTGGCTGCTCTGCACGTTGGGGGCTTCATTTGGTGGCATCAAGACAGACACATAGGCCGGGCGCGGTGGCTCACGCCTGTAATCCCAGCACTTTGGGAGGCCGAGGCGGGCGGATCACGAGGTCAGGAGATCGAGACCATCCTGGCGAACACGGTGAAACCCCATCTCTACTAAAAATACAAAAAAATTAGCCGGGCGTGGTGGCAAGCGCCTGTAGTCCCAGCTACTCAGGAGGCTGAGGCAAAATAGCGTAAACCCGGGAGGCGGAGCTTGCAGTGAGCCGAGATGGCGCCACTGCACTCCAGCCTGGGTGACAGAGTGAGACTCCACCTCAAAAAAAAAAAAAAGACAGACACATAATTGGCTGGGTGCAGCGGCTCACGCCTGTAATCCCAAAACCTGGGAGGCCAGGTGGGCCGATCACTTGAGGTCAGGAGTTCAAGACCAGCCTGGCCAACATGGTGAAACCCCGTCTCTACTAAAAATACAAAAATTAGGCCAGGCGCGGTGGCTCACACCTGTAATCCCAGCACTTTGGGAGCCTGAGGCGGGCGGATCACCTGAGGTCAGGAGTTCCAGACCAGACTGACCAACAGGGAGAAACCCCGTCTCTACTAAAAGTACAAAATTAGCTGGGCGTGGTGGCACATGCCTGTAATCCCAGCTACTCGGGAGGCTGAGACAGAAGAATCACTTGAACCTGGGAGGCAGAGGTAGAGGTGGAGGTTGCAGTGAGCTGAGATCGTGCCATTGCACTCCAGCCTGGGCAACGAGAGTGCAACTCCATCTAAAAAAAAAAAAAAAAAAGAATTAGCCGGGTATAGTGGCAGGCACCTGTAATCCCAGCTACTTAGGAGGCTGAGGCAGGAGTATCACTTTAACCAGGGAGGCGGAGGTTGCAGTGAGCTGAGATCGTGCCATTGCACTCCAGCCTGGGCACAAGAGTGAAACTCTATCTCAAAAAAAAAAAAAAGGCCGGGCGCGGTGGCTCAAGCCTGTAATCCCAGCACTTTGGGAGGCCGAGACGGGCGGATCACGAGGTCAGGAGATCGAGACCATCCTGGCTGACACGGTGAAACCCCGTCTCTACTAAAAAATACAAAAAACTAGCCGGGCGAGGTGGCGGGCGCCTGTAGTCCCAGCTACTCGGGAGGCTGAGGCAGGAGAATGGCGTGAACCCGGGAGGCGGAGCTTGCAGTGAGCTGAGATCCGGCCACTGCACTCCAGCCTGGGCGACAGAGCAAGACTCCGTCTCAAAAAAAAAAAAAAAAAAAAAAAATTAGCCGGGTGTGGTGGCAGGCACCTGTAATCCCAGCTACTTGGGAGGCTGAGGCAGGAGAATCACTTGAACCCAGGAGGCAGAGGTTCCAGTGAGCCAAGATTGCACCATTGCACTCAAGCCTGGGTGACAGAGCGAGACCCTGTCTCAAAAAAAATTGAAATTAAAGTTTTTTTAAAAAGACACGTAATTGTAATCAAATTGTATGGAGCATTAGAAACTGGAGAGAGTTATAGGAAAAGGAATAGGGGCTTGGAACACACCTCATGGAAAGCCAGGAACAAGTGCCAGCTATGGGTATGGAGAAATGAGGGCAAGAGGGAGAACACATCAAAGTTCTTCTAGTGACTTCCCAGCTTGGTCACCTCTGCTGCCCTCATCATGTCAGCTGTCCTTGGAGCTGCAGTCATGCGGTCTGTTTTGTACACTGGTGTGGGGCCCTCTCCTTTGTCAGAGACATGTCATGTTGGTTCCTCTAATTTCCACGTGGACTTTACTCCATTTTCCCAGGCATCAGCTCACCCACCTGCTGCTTTCTCCCTCAGAGCACTCTGCACTGAGGCTGGTGCTTCTTTATGAACTAACCCAGCTCCCTAGAGCGGTGACAAGTGCTGCCACCAGGAGTGCCCCAAGGGCCATGGGCAGACCTGGGCAAATTCCCTAAACATGTCAGAGAGACGACTGCTCGGGAAATGTGCCGGCCCAGCCTCCAGCCTGTAAATCCCCCACAGCAAGAGGGTAAGCCAGGAGCTGCACTAAAGTCTGTTAAGAAGAGGGAAGAGAAAGGTTTGCCTCTGTTTTTAAGTCTGCAGCTTTAAGACAAGAGCGCTTAGCAAAAGTAGGGATTGGGCCCTGAAAGGTTTCCTGCCGAGCTTATACTTCTATTTGCAAGGTGTTTAATGGTTTGGTCTGAAAACACTCTGGAGGAAAACACTGTCCTCCTCAAGGCTTATCCAGCCCCTCACACAGCTCTGGGCCAGCCAAGAGGGTCCAGCCCAGTCTGTGACAGGAGATAAGTGCCCCAGCCAAAGCCCTGCATCCTGACCATGACTGTGCAAAAGGGAATGGCTGGCTTCAAACACACTCTCGCCGTTTATCTCCAAGACAGAAATGTGCACACGCTTATTCTAGTCCCCTCAGCTTTTAGCCTCTGAGAAAGTATCCATTCCTAACCTTAGAACTGGACAGGACCTCTGAAGCTATCCCACACACCTCTGCATCCTCTGGTCCCAAGGATGGGCCCGGCTTCCTACTCTAAGTAGTGGGATGCTGCATAACCCAAAAGATCTATGTGGGTTCCAAACAGCTTACGTTGAAATTTCTTTTTTTTTTTTTTTTTTGAGACGGAGTCTCGCTGTGTCACCCAGGCTGGAGTGCAGTGGCCGGATCTCAGCTCACTGCAAGCTCCGCCTCCCGGGTTTTACGCCATTCTCCTGCCTCAGCCTCCGAGTAGCTGGGACTACAGGCGCCCGCCACCACGCCCGGCTAGTTTTTTGTATTTTTAGTAGAGACGGGGTTTCACCATGTTAGCCAGGATGGTCTCGATCTCCTGACCTCGTGATCCACCCGCCTCGGCCTCCCAAAGTGCTGGGATTACAGGTGTGAGCCACCGCGCCCGGCCACGTTGAAATTTCAAACAAAAGTTTATATACAGGTTCGTTTTTATGGAAAACCCTCAGGATATTCACAGAGGGTCCATGGGACCAACCCTGCTCTCAACACTTCGCAATGCAAGGCTCCGCACCAAGTACCACCTACCCAGCCAGACCCTGGACAGCGCTCCCCACCACAGGTCCTGTTAACTGGGAGAACCATTCAGCAAATCACTCTTCACACTCCATAAACCTACACTGCTGTTATTCCCACCCACACATGCCATCGACCCCTAGTGGATGATGAGCTGTGCTCCTCCACAGGCTGAGTGTAGGGGCTATTTATGTTGCAGAAACTGAAGAGACATCCCTGCCCTCCTGGGAGACACAATTCAATGGTCATATGAATGAGTGACATGCTGTCACCGAGGCCACTGGGCTCCACAGGGAGACACAAGTGCTAGGTCTGGCACAAGTGTTGGGGTGGCCTCCTGAGAGAGTCACATTCCCAGACTATATTCACAGATGTTAGGTCCCGCAGGACAGGGCCAACAGGCTATTCCGCCACACCATAACCCAAGCTTTAATTAAAATAGCAACTGGGGACTGCGCACGGTGGCTCACGCCTATAGTCCTAGCACTTTGGGAGGCCGAGGTTGGCGGATCACAAGGTCAGGAGTTCAAGACCAGGCTGGCCAACATGCAGAAACCCCATCTCTACTAAAAATACAAAAATTAGCCGGGCATAGTGGCAGGCGCCTGTAATCCCAGCTGCTCAGGAGGCTGAGGCTGGAGAATCGCTTGAGCCTGGGAGACAGAGGCTGCAGTGAACCAAGATCATGCCATTGCACTCCAGCCTGGGTGACAAAGCAAGATTCCGTCTCAAATAAATAAATAAATATAGCAACTGGGGGCCAGGCATGGTGGCTCATGCCTATAAACTCAGCACTTTGGGAGGCTAAGGCGGGTAGATTGCTTGAGTCCTGGAATTCAAGATCAGCCAGGGCAACATGGCAAAATCCCATTTCCACAAAAAAATATAAAAACTAATCAATCCCAGCACTTTGGGAGGCCGAGGCGGGTGGATCACGAGGTCAGGAGATCGAGACCATCCTGGCTAACATGGTGAAACCCCGTCTCTACTAAAAATACAAAAAACTAGCCCGGCGTGGTGGCGGGCGCCTGTAGTCCCAGCTACTCGGAGGCTGAGGCGGGAGAATGGCGTGAACCCGGGAGGCGGAGCTTGCAGTGAGCCGAGATCACGCCACTGCACTCCAGCCTGGGCGACACAGCGAGACTCCGTCTCAAAAAAAAAAAAAAAAAACTAATCAAGAGTGGTGGTACGCGCCTATAGTCCCAGCTACTCGGGAGGCTGAGATGGGAGGATCACCTGAGCCTGGGAGGCAGATGTTGCAGTGAGCCAAGATTGCGTTCCAACCTGCTGGCAACAGAGTGAGACCCTGTCTTAAATAAAAAGAAAAAAAGAAGGAACCAGGAACAATTTCTTTGAAAAATCCCACCCCAATCTCCAACCTCATTAAGTCTCACAGCTTCTGGTCTTTCAGTTCTGTTCTGAAATTTTCCCAGATCTGGCAGTAAGTCACCATCAGGAGAAAGGGGGCTCTGTGTCCTATGTCACCTGATCAGTAATGGAAACTCAATTTCCTCTTCTTAGTGCAGAAGAGTGAGCAGCAGCAGACCAGACCCTCAAGGCCAACCATGGACCTGATGGGATGAGGACAGAGGAGAGGCCACAGCCCAGAGGGGCTCCTGGATGGCTGCAGAGCCATGCCAGTGCCAGACAAGGATGGGGTACAGGGAGAATACTACTGCCTGGACCCCTGCCAGAGAAACATAGCTCCCAGCATCCCTGGGATGAACAACAGCTTAGGAGCCTTTTTCATCAAAACTCAGATTCCTGTCCTCCTTTAATATCCACTAGGTGGCGCTGGGTTGCCTCAAGTTCTGAGCTACTCTGCAGCCCACAGATCACACAACAGGCAGTCCAAGGTTTTGTCTCCTTTCAACTTTCCAGCACAATTCAAACCTAAGAAATCATAGTCCATTCTTCCTTTAGAAATACAGTCAACGGGCTGGGCACAGTGGCTCACACCTGTAATCCCAACACTTTGGGAGGCCGAGGCGGGCAGATCTACAAGGTCAGGAGTTCGAGACCAGCCTGGCCAATATGGTGAAACCCCGTGTCTACTAAAAATACAAAAATTAGCCGGGCGTGGTGGTGTGCACCTGTAGTCCCAGCTACTCGGGAAGCTGAGGCAGAAGAATGCACTCCAGCCTGGGCGACAGAGGGATATTCCATCTCAAAAAAAAAAGAAATATAGTCAATGGTTTGGCTTTTATTTATACACATTTTTAAGAGACAGGGTCTCACCATGTTGCTGGGGCTGGAGTACAGTGGCTATTCATTCAGACACCAGCATAGAGCACTACAAGCTCGAACTCCTGGGCTCAAGTGATGGCCTCGACTGTAAGATGGGACTACAGGAACACACCACCACACCAGCTTGGTTTTTATTTTAATTCCAAGTTAGCCTGATTTTTGCTTGTAATCTAATCCTAGTTGAGGCATACACTCAGAATAAGGGAACAATTTCCAAGAAAGAGATTGGATACCAGGCAATTCAAGACCAGAGGGTAGTAATTCTCTCAACACAGAGAAAACATTAGTGTGATAACAATGAATAAAAGACACGGTCAGACTACATGACCACTTGGAACAATTTCCAAGAAAGAGATTGGATACCAGGCAATTCAAGACCAGAGGGTAGTAATTCTCTCAACACAGAGAAAACATTAGTGTGATAACAATGAATAAAAGACACGGTCAGACTACATGACCACAAAGGTCCCATTCTCCAACACAGAAGGGGCCAGAAAACAAAGCAATCACCTGGCAAGGGCTGATGTTCTCTCACACCTGGAGAGGCTCAGTCCCCAGGGTCACCAAGAGACAAACAAATGCTAGTTGTAACTTATATCACAAAAGGCAAATCACTCTCTTATATTTAAGGACTTATATTTTCCAATAGAAGAATGAACAAGGGATCTGAGCAGCGAGTTCACAGATAAGGCAGGTGGTTCAAACATGTGAAGACATGCATCAATGCATTACAGTAGAGCTACACAGAGCCACCATTCCCCACCTATTATACTGGTTAAGATCCACAATTTCACGAGACTCGATGTTGGCAAAGCTTGCGGGAAGAGGCATCTCATGTGTTGCTGGTGGGAGTGTAGACAGAGGTACAAACCCCTGAGAAGGAAACCCAACATTACAAATGCCATTTTCCCCATTCGTAGTGCCTTTAGGAATTTACCTTATAGATACAGAGGCGCACATACAAAATAACACAGGTAAATGGTTAGCACTGGAAGGCTGGAACAAACTCAATGATGGGGGCAGTTGCAGCTCACTAGGCAACCAAAAAAAGAATTTAAAAGTATTTTTAAAATTTTATTTATTTTTTATTTTACTTTAAAAAATTTTTTTATTATTATTATATTTGAGACGAAGTCTAGCTCTGTCACCCAGGTTGGAGTGCAGTGGCTCAATCTCAGTTCACTGCAACCTCTGCCTCCCGGATTCAAGCAATTCTTTTGCCTCAACCTCCTGAGTAGCTGGGACTACAGGCGTGCACCACCACGCCTGGCTAATGTTTTGTATTTTTAATAGAGATGGGGTTTCACCATGTTGGCCAGGCTGGTCTTGAACTCCTGACCTCATGATCCGCCCGCCTTGGCCTCCCAAAGCGCTCGGATGACAGGCGTGAGCCGCCGTGCCTGGGCCTTTTTTTTTATTTTTTATTTTTTATTTTTTTTTTATTTTTTTTTTTGAGACGGAGTCTGGCTCTGTAGCCCAGGCTAGAGTGCAGTGGCCGGATCTCAGCTCACTGCAAGCTCCGCCTCCCGGGTTCACGCCATTCTCCGGCCTCAGCCTCCCGAGTAGCTGGGGCTACAGGCGCCCGCCACCTCGCCCGGCTAGTTTTTTGTATTTCTTAGCAGAGACGGGGTTTCACCGTGTTAGCCAGGATGGTCTCGATCTCCTGACCTCGTGATCCACCCGTCTCGGCCTCCCAAAGTGCTGGGATTACAGGCTTGAGCCACCGCGCCCGGCCCTTTTTTTATTTTTGATATACGGTCTTGCTCTGTTGCCACGGCCAGAGTACATGGTACAACCACGGCTCACCGTTATCTTGATTTCCCAGGCTTAAGTGACCCTCCCACCTCAGCTTCCTGAGTAGCTGAAACTACACTTGTGCCACCACACTCAGATATTTTTTTAAAATTTTTTGTAGAAATGGAATCTCACATTGTTGCTCAGGCTGATCTTGAACTTCTGACCTCAAGCAGTCCGCCCACCTCAGCCTCCCAAAGTGCTGGGATTACAGGCGTGAGTCATCGCGCCCGGCCTGCTTGTCCACATTTAATAAAGGTGATGTTCAGCCAATATAATCAGAATAATTGTGAGGTTTATATGGTATCCTCAAGGCTTGCTGCCCTCACACAATCAGTGTCACAAATCCCAACTCTCTCAGAGTGAGGAAGAGACAGCTGGCTCCAGCTCCACCCACCGAGCCTCAATTTCCTCATGAGTGACTGGAGTCAGTGACACCCACCTAGTGAAGGCGGGCCCAGAACTTGGTGTTGCATCATTCTCAGTAAAATGTCATTTTGCAGTTGTGTGATTTCAAAACACTTTCAGACTCTCATGTATAACTTCAGACTCGTTTTCTGTTTTAAGAGGAGTCTGGAGGTGGTGGTTCCAGCAGACAGAGTGTGTGCTACTCGGCAAAGGGGCTGGCATTTAAAAAACGGCCACCGGCCAGGCATGATGGCGCACACCTGTAATCCCAGCACTTTGGGAGGCTGAGGCGGGCGGATCACACCTGAGGTCGGGAGTTCAAGACCAGCCCGACCAATATGCAGAAACCCTGTCTCTACTAAAAATACAAAATTAGCTGGGTGTGGTGGCACATGCCTGTAATCCCAGCTACTGGAGAGGCTGAGGCAGGAGAATCTCTTGAACCCGGGAGGCGGAGGTTGCTGTGAGCTGAGATCACACCATTGCACTCTAGCCTGGGCAACAAGAGCAAAACTCCATCTCGAAAAAAATAAACAGAAATAGAAGGAAAAAATAAATTAAAAAACGGCCACCAAGGTCACTTCTTTCAAGAGCAGCCACATGACTATCCCTTCCCAGTCCTCTCTGGCCCTAACCTCAGGGAACTCTGATGCTCATACCCCAGGAGAATAGTGGTCAGTACCAGAGAGCCCTACCTGTTGACACTGTTCCTCAGGCGCCAGCAGCCTGGCCCAGAAGAAGGATGTTAATAAGCACACCCACCTGTCTTACCTGTCGTAAGCTTCCTTGAGGTCCCTGGCCAGCTTGCACTTGGGCAGGATGTGATGGAATGGGGACTGAGGACCTTCATTTCCTACAAGAATCACAACACAAGATTTACAGCTCCCAAAGTAAGGAAACTTTTTGTTTTCGTTTTTGAGACAGAGTTTCACTCTTTTTTGCTCAGGCTGGAGTACAATGGCACAATCTCGGCTCACTGCAACCTCTGCCTCCCGGGTTCAAGCAAGTCTTCTGCCTCAGCCTCCCAAGTAGCTGGGACTACAGGCGCCTGCCACCACACCCAGCTAATTTTGTATTTTTTACTACAGATGGGGTTTCACTATGTTGTCCAGGCTGGTCTCGAACTCCTGACCTCAGGTGATCCGCCCACCTCGGCCTCCTAAGATGCTGGGATTACAGGCATGAGCCACCACGCCCGGCCTTTTTTTTGAGACAGGGTCTCAGTCTGTCACCTGAGCTGGTGTGCAATGGTGTGATCATAGCTAACTTCTGTCTCAACTTCCCAGGCTCAAGCGATACTCCCACCTAGTTGGGACCACACACATGCACCACTAGACCTGCTAATTTTTTTTTTTTTTTTTTTTTTTTTTTTTTGAGATGGAGTTTCACTTTTGTTGCCCGGGATAGATTGCAATGGTGTGATCTCAGCTCACTGCAACCTCTGCCTCCTGGGTTCAAGCAATTCTCCTGCCTCAGCCTCCCAAGTAGCTGGGATTACAGGTGCCCACCACCATGCCTGGTTAATTTTTTTGTATTTTTAGTAGAGACAGGTATTCACCATGGCCAGGCTGGTCTCGAACTCCTGTCCTCAAGTGATCCACCCACCTGGGCCTCCCAAACTGCTGGGATTATAAGCATGAGCCACCACACCTGCCCTAGACCTGCTGATTTTTAAATTTTTTGTAGAGATGGAGTCTCGCTATGTGGCCCAGGCTGGTCTCAAACTCCTGGGCTCAAGTGATCCTCCCATCTCGTCCTCCCAAAGTGCTGGGATTACAGATGTGAGCTACCACGTCTAGCCAAAAAGTTTCATAAATTTCTAACAAAATATATGCAGACTTAAAATTTTTTTTACTTCCTGTGATAAAGTCACAGACTCTAAAAAGACAATGTTTAAAAAAACAAAACTTTTGGATCGTTATTATGATAATTATAATTAGTACACAATTGGCCAAAACAGAAACATATTATAAATTTTGACAGATAATTGTCAAACATAAAAAGTTTTTCTTTTGTTTTTTTGTTTTTTGAGACAGGGTCTCACTCTGTCACCCTCGCTAGAATGCAGTGGTGCAATCTCAGCTCACTGCAACCTCCGCCTCCCAGGGCTCAGGTGATTCTCCCACCTCAGCATACCGAGTAGCTAGAACTATGGGCACACATGACTGTGCCCGGCTAATTTTTGGGTTTTTTTGGTAGAGGCAGGATTTCACCATGTTCCCCACACTGATCCTGAATTCCTGAGCTCAAGCAATGTACCCGCCTCAGCCTCCCTAAGTGCTGGGATTACAGGCATGAGCCACCACACCCAGCCACAAGTAAATTTTTACTGAAAATGCACCTGAGTCAGAGAGGCTGTTCTTTTATTATTTATTCATGTCAATAGCTACTTTTACTTATTGCTACAACAACTAGGTCTGACTTTAGTTTTGTCCTAATTCTCTCTTTTTTATAGATGTGCTTGCCAAAGAAAATGAAGATGGAGAGTTTGTTACAGGCGTCCCTCTGTTTTGAAATCTTTACAGTAGGCCAAAAACCACTCAATGTTCTATCTGCAAACATTATTTTTAATAATTGGTTAGTTGATAGCCCAGTTAGGTCCTCCTTCAATCTGGCTGAAAACAAAGAACTGGAAACTGTCCACCTCACCAGCTGGGTATTTCCAACGCCCTCTCCTGCCCCGGGGAGTAAATACTTTCTTCAACATGTCCCACAGGGCCAGGGCTAGGCAGAGCTGCCTGACCTATGTGAACAGTGATCATGCAGCAGTGTGTGGAAAGAAAGAACATTTCTGGTTGGGAAATGTATTTCAGTACATCCATCCAGGAAAGTTCATCTACAAATGCGCCCCTTGGGAGTCTTCCTGTGCCCCTACAGGCACAATTGGTCTAGTGTGAAGATCATGTAACTTCTCTTAGCCTTAGTTTCCACATCTGCAAAATGGGGATGATCATGGACCCTGCCTTGCAAAGCTATTGTGAGGACTTCATTTTCAATGCCCAGCTCACCAAAAGCTGATGCTTGCAAGCTTCTGACTGCTCTGCTGGTGTTGGGGTGGGTGAGGCCCCACCAACATGTGCACCATTAACACTGAATGACAGCCCCTCCACAGAGGTCTGCACTGCAGAGAGGCCACCAGCCAGCCCAGACACACGCCCATCACGCCCTGCTGCACTCACCATCAGCCATGGCGGACACCTCATCCTGGAGCGCCAGGATCAGCTTGGCCTCCCGGGTGAGGTACTGGCAGCGGCGCTCCTCGTGCTGCAGCACAGTGGCAATGCGACGGGACAGGTTATGCAGACAGTTTATCACTGACGGGTCTGCGTTGGCCTGCGGGAGAGAGACCATGCACAGACTCAAACGTATGCACAGGGACACAGCTGGACAGTTTAAATGCAGCTAATACGTGTACACAGCAAAATCTCAAACCGTGAAAGAAAGTGTCTCTACTCCTTTCCCCCAGGCTCCTTTGCAGAGGCCATTGCTGCTCATTTCCTGAGCCCCCTCCAGGGCCCATCCACAGAAACGCTGGCTGTCAGCTCCCATGCTCTATTCCTGGGAGTGGCTGCCTGAATAGTAGCAGAGATGGCTCTGGAAATGTTGCTCTTAAGAACGAACAATGGTGCCTCCCTCACAAAGGACTGAATGGAAGAAATTAGTGAGCCATGTCACAAACTAGGAATAGAGCCTGCCCTGAGCAAAGACCCTGGTAGTGTCTGTGGTCACCACTGTACTGCTGACTACTGGTAGGCAGAACTAGTCTACAATATGTAAGAATTCAGTCACAACAGGCCACATTACTACAGGGACGCACGGTACAAAAACAGAGGTGCCTGGCCAATTGTTCACTGAATACTTTTGGTCCTCAAGGATGCGAAGCTGTTCCCAGCAGAAGTGACACTGGTTAACAAGAAAACCAGCAGGCTCCAGGCCCACATCTCTGCCCCAGCACTCCTTCTGCAACCATGTTGACTGGGTCAAAGGACAGTGCAGGAGGCTCTCAGGAACAAGAGGGGCCCTCGCCCCTCTGGAACCTATCAGGCACCACAGTCAGCCAGGCAAGCACATCTGCCCAAGCCAAGGGCGGAGGCATGCAGCTGTGGGGATCTGTGAAAACATCTGAGGGAGCAGATAACTGGGCCAACCATGACTCAGTGCTTCTGGAGGCCAACAGGACTGCTGAATCATCCTGTGGGGGTGAAGATGGGACAAGGGAAAGGGGTGAATGGTACTGCTGATTACAACCTCTGGTGCTGCCTCCCCCTTCTGTTTATCTGAGAGGGAAGGCCATGCCCAAAGTGTTCACAGCCAGGCTTCAGGGGCAAAGCCTGACCCAGACAGTAAATACTTTCTTCACATGGAGCTGAAGAAATTCTCTATACTCTCATCAGATCCCATGTTCACAAACAGAACTCACACCTGGGTGGACTTACAACAAGGCAGCATCCCTTGCCAGAGAAAGGACCGACTGGTGCTCCCATGCCATGCCCACCACTGGGCAGCAGGCCTACTCCTCCATGTCAAGGGCATCCCCTCAACAGTGTCCCTGGAACCAAAGGGCTGACATAAGGGGTATATACAATTGCCTCAAAACAAAACACCCATTTAGAAGAAGAATCTGTGTACAAATACTTCTATGAGCAAAGCAAGGAGGAGGAGAATGATCCTGGATATGTGATTACTCAGCTGAGGCACAACACCGTCCATGAGTTGGATGTCCAGGGCCCATACGCTTGACCTTTCCAGACATACAAGCGGATGCAGTCCCCAGTGACGCCCAATGACCTGCACTCCGTGCAAACCCAGCATGTCCGTTTGCAAAGGTCTGACACTGAGTGAGGGACATGCTGAGAAAGGTAACACCTAGGGTGTGCCAGCACTAATAGGAACTCTTAGAGACATCGTATTTTCACCATACACAACGTAAAGAGGCATGAAGTTTAAGGCGTCATCCATGAGACCTTCTCACCCCCAAAACTTGTACCCAAAGAGAACCAAGCCTTCAGAGTTAACTTCTAGTTTACAGGAAACACAGGGACAGAGAGCAAGTCTGACTGCACAATGAGATGAATCCAAATGTGGAACATTTGATGGAACAAAGGAAGGGGAGACCTCTGGATTGGCAGAGACATAAAGACACCATGTGCACTAGCTGCACCGGGTTTGCATCCTGGTTCAGACAGTCCAGCTGCGAAAATGCTTTAGCAATCAGGAAAAGCTTCAGCGGAGCAGGTACTAGGTGATGCCAACTTATTACAGTAAATCTTTTCAGATGTACAAAGGGTATCATGGCCAAAAATTAAGTGCCCATATTTTACACAGATACCTTCGGAAGTATGTAGGGATGAACAGACATAAGGTCTGGTACTTGCCTTGAAATAGAGAGAGGGAAGGAAATATATGGAACCAGGGTATAAAGGCACCTGAGACAGGCATATAAGGTTTATCAGTCTGCTTTCTCTAGTTAAGGGTTTAAAATTTTTCAAAGTAAAAAAAAAAAAGGATACATATATATTTTTTAAGATAGGGTCTCACTCTGTTGCCCAAGCTGGGGTGCAGTGGCGTGATCACTGCTCACTGCCACTTTGACCTTCCAGGCTCAGGTGATCCTCCCACTTCAGCCTCAAAAATAGCTGGGACTACAGGCGCGCATCAACATGCCTGGCTAATTTTTGTATTTTTTGTAGAGACGGGATTTTGCTATGTTGCCCAGGCTGGTCTCAAACTCCTGGGCTCAAGTGATCCACCTACCTTGGCCTCCCGAAGTGCTAGGATTACAGGAGTGAGCCACTGTGCCTGGCCAAAAGTGTATATTTTAAAAAGAAAGACTTGTCCACCCAAAAAATACAAACTCTTACATTACCCAAATTTCTCCCACTTGTCAATATCACCGCCAGCTGAAGCCCTAGACTATCTTGTTTCCTGTTGCTTTTTTTTTTTTTTTGAGATGGAGTTTCGCTCTTGTCACCCAGACTGGAGTGCAATGGCGCGATCTTGGCTCACTGCAACCTCTGCCTCCCGGGTTCAGGCGATTCTACTGCCTCAGCCACCCGAGTAGCTGGGATTACAGGCATGCACCACCACACCTGGCTAATTTCATATTTTTTAGTAAAGACAGGGTATCTCCACGCTGGTCAGGCTGGTCTCAAACTTCTGACCTCAGGTGATCCACCCACTTCGGCCTCCCAAAGTGCTGGGATTACAGGCGTAAGCCATTGTGCTCAGCTCCCGTTGCTTTTACCTGTCCATAATCAATCCATACTTCTCCAGGTTCTGGTCTGATCTCCATTTCTCATCCTCAATGGCAAGAGAATGGGCCAGTGTATAATAATTACCACATTGTTTAATCATTCCCCAAGTACTAGACACCACGATTATCTCCAGTTTAATTACTGTTATAAAAATCTTTATTCTTGCTGAGAACAAGCCGGGGGAAATCTTTATGCAGTTGTAAAAGTTGCTTGTTTTCTTGATAATACTCCTAACAGTGGGATTGCTAGATCTAAGGGCATCATATGCTCTGCTGTCACTGTTCCCCAGAGCTGAGGGCCTGCCTGCAGCATCCTGGGTGGGGCTGTGGCTGCTTCTCATCGACTGTCCCACAGGGGTTATCGGTGTTGACAGGTGGACATTTGTCATGGATTTTGTTTATTCATTTGCTTGTTTTTTGACTTACTTCATTTTTCTTTGTGACTCTTTATATTATGTAATTATGTAAGAAATACAAAGATACTATGAAAATGCAAATACTACAAAAGTGTATCAAGCAGAAAGTGAAGAACGTCTCCCAGAACCCTGTACCCCAGAAGCAATTGACAAATCATTCTGTTTCAATTTCTAGCTCCTTCTTTACCAACAAGGCAGGCCTGTCTTAAAAATTAAGCTCCAGCTGGGCGTGGCGGCTCACACCTGGAATCTCAGCACTTTGGGTGGCCAAGGAGGGAAGATCATTTGAGCCCAGGAGTTCAAGATCAGCCTGGGCAATAAGGTGAAAACTCATCTCTACAAAAACTACAAAAATTAGCAGGGGCCGCGCGCAGTGGGTCACGCCTGTAATCCCAACAGTCTGGGAGGCCAAAGTGGGAGGATCACCTGAGGTCAGGAGTTCAAGACCAGCCTGGCCAACATGGCGAGACCCCGTCTCTACTAAAAATACAAAAATTAGCTGGGCATGGTGGCATATGCCTGTAATCCCAGCTACTCGGGAGGCTGAGGTATCAGAGTCACTTGAGCCTGGGAGGCGGGGGTTGCACTGAGCCAAGATTGTGCTACCACACTCCAGCCTGGGTGACACAGTGAGATTCTGTCTCAAAAGAAAAAAAAAAAAAAAGAGAATAACTGCTAATGGGTATGGGGTTTCCTTCTGGGGTGGTTAAAGTGTTCTAGATCTAAATAGTGGTGATGGTTATACTACATGAAAGTACCAGATGCCACTGAAGCATAGCCTTCAAAATGACAAATAGTGTTATGTGTATTTTACGAAAACAAAAAGTGGTAAACAATGAAGTGCAGTCTGCCTGCACCCCAAGAGGGGCCAGCACCATGCCCACTGCAGTCCAAGCTCCGAGTCAATGACACGCTCGTAGGAAGAAAGAGCTGCTTCTCCCCAGCCCCACTCCCTGATCTTAACCATTTATATAAACACTCACCCTCAGTGCAAACACCACATTAAAAAGAATCATAGTAGGTGCTTCCCTCTTCGGGGAAGGATCTGTTTTGGAGACCTGTAAAAGATACATAATTCTAATTAATTGAGACGACTTTCTAAGGAAAGAAGCTGTTTAGAGCTATTCTACTTCAGGCATAGGAAAAGTCCCCAGAATACGGCACCAAGGTCTTGGAAAAGCAATGAATGCCTTTGTTCTAGAGGCGTGCCTACTGCATGGACAGTCACAACTATGACAAGAGTGAGAAGGTCAGTGCTCTGACCCCTCCACCCCCACAACCGCTAACAGAAGTGAGCTGACAATGCCCACAGGGGACGGGGATGGGATGGAGAGGGGCATAAATGGGTGGATGAGCCAGACCACACCCCCACTGCTGTCCCGTGTCCACCTGCATCCACCCAGGCTGTATCTCCTAAGTATGATGCATACTGAGAACAATTTAGGGACAAAACAATGTTCAGGGACAGCCAAGCCCTGAGCAGGGCCCAGGTGAGGCAGGCCAGCAAGTCTTATCTCTGTACTCCCGGTTCTGGCATCTAGCCAGCTTCACAAGGACCAGGGCACTCAAGTGAAGCATTCCAAGGGGCACAAGGGAACTCTTCAAAGCCAACTACAAGTTCTGCCACAAGGGGGAGCTGGGGCCCCAGGCGGCCCTTGCACTCATCC
Organism: Theropithecus gelada; assembly: GCF_003255815.1. Classification (NCBI taxonomy): domain Eukaryota; kingdom Metazoa; phylum Chordata; class Mammalia; order Primates; family Cercopithecidae; genus Theropithecus; species Theropithecus gelada. The sequence continues at coordinate 52,895,929 of NC_037688.1, read as the reverse complement.
CCTACCCCTGACTGCAACTCCTGTCTACAGGGTGTGACCGCAGGCAGGCTGCCAACTCTCCCCTCCACTGCCTCCAGGTAGGGGACTGTGCCCCAGCTGTGGGGGCTGTGATGAGAAGGGAGGGTGAGGTCCAGGGGGCCAGGCACATCAATGGCCTCAGAAACTCCTTCCATGGAGGTTCACGAATAATACCACAGAACCTCACACAACTGCTGGATCTGTATAAATGTAGCTAAATCCTATGTTATGTGTTCTACCCTTCAGAATCTGAGTAATGCCATCACTGATCCTGCCTATATGCAGAGAGCTGACTGGCAGGCTCTGGTGTACAAGTTCCCTTCATCCTGCTAGCAAGATGAATTGCTCAGTGCTATGACACTGATTCATCAGAGAACACATAGAGAGGGTTTAGCAGAAAAATAAGTGCTAAATAATACTAATATTAACTACTAGAGTGTCTTGTAATAAATAAGAGGAAATGCTTGCACCACATTGTAGAAAATTCAAGGGTCTGACAGATGCTAGTTAACTCATCTTGGCCTCCCCTGGAAACAGACATCCTATATATAAAGGGCAGGACCACAGTCAGTAGAGACCTAGAATGCAGACTGCAAAAGCTAGGGACAGGGACTGAAGCACCTGTCTTCAGGGGCAAGAACACCTGTCTCTTTTTCCACTGGACTCTCAGGGTTTATGAAGATGCACAATTCCTAGCAAGTGTCTAATCAGGTCTCCTGCCCAACAGTTACTTTCACCAGAGCTGGTGTCAGCCTCAGTTCTGAGCCCCCCAGAGCCAGAATGGACCAGGCCTGCCAGCCCAGGGAGAGCCACATCTACCTAGAGGGTCTTTGCGTGCCCAGGGAGAACCCAACCTGCCCAAGGAGAGTCCTATCTGCCCAGGGAGAGCCACACCTGCCCAGGGAGAGCCATACCTGCCCCAGAGCATGCTGTAGCAGTGTTGGGTGCCCAACAAACCGCACATTATCAATCTTCAGTTCAAATTTTTGGCCACACATTTCAGACTTGGTTGCCAAAATTGTTGCCAGAATAACATCTGAAAACCTTAAAATTTAAAAGAGGTAGAATAAAAATAAGTTAACAATGTACCACAGCACCATGCCCTGCTGGCCCCAGAGCGGAAGGGTCTCAGTAAACTGCACCTTCATGGAGTTGCTCTGCCCCGACTGCTGATGAAAGCTACTAACAGTTGCCCTTCTGTAGCAATCCCAGCGGTTACGGATGTAAGATCACCAGAATTACAAGGTAAAAGGCATGAGAAGCACAGACTGAAGGCACATGCTGTCATTTTTTGGCATGCTCTATTAAATTCAGGAGAGAAGCAGTTGCAGTTTGCTTTCAAAGGGAGGATCAGCTGGAGCCGGCACTGCCCTGAGGAGCTGCTCTTTAAGGTTCACAGGCAGAGGGGGCGTCTCCCAATTATACTCAGGTTTGCTGGGCCGCACCTTCAACTCCCAGGACCCTGGCCCTTCACCCACAGAACCGCATGGAGGGCAAGGGGACGGTGCACAGGGAGGCATGCAGAGCGCTGACTTCCTTCGTCATAGCATGGCTGCCCAGCCATTCTCTTATCCCAAACACTTAAACTTCCCAGTTTTTATCATGGAAGAAACTTTGTGTAAGATGTGCAAGCCCACCGTGATCACAGCTATTTCCAAATGGCAGAAATACAGGGTTGTACAGGACTGGGTGCCATGGAAAAGTGGGAACAGCTGTGGTGTGGGAGGGAGGGCATCCCTTTTCAAGATCATCTGTGCCCTTATGTCTCCTTACTGGCAATGCTGATGTCTCCTGCCTGGGGGGATCCGGATAAGGGAGCATCACCTGCAGGCGTGCTGTGGGTGGTGCTGACTCTTATCTTAGAACCCAGGGCTCTGAAGGCTCTAGAAACACAAATGTACTACCTCTGATCTGGACTCAGAAGGGAGAGAAGTCCCATGCATATCTCCCCACCCAGGAAAAATATTTCTAATATCTAGGTCAGGAGGATACACTATCTTGGGGAAGGCAGCTCTAGCCTCCCCGGGGCCATATTCTGCCCCTGGACAGGGAGACCCCCTAAGGTCCTAGAAGAGACCATTGAGGACAGACATTTTAGTGTGATCCCTGGTCATGCTTCTTCCCCGGAGGCCCTCTTGGCGAAGGGGTGGGAGAGACTAACATAACTCCTCCATATTGTGATAAAAAAGGAAGGTCTGCTTTGAACTGCACTGTAGCTCAGCTCTGTAATAGCAAATGGCAAGTAGCTACAGGATTCTTTGCAAGTCTATCATGGGCTGTGGGGCTCACGCTGTTTTCCAGCCTTCCTCCTGCACTGGCACGACCCTCTAACCATCTGAAGTCACCCCAAACAAGCCCACAAACAAACCACATACGAGGGTTTGGTCAAACCTATTTGTGCCATTTGGAAACAGCCTCTCAACCCAGTCAGGTTGCAGTTGGACCTTCTGAAATCAATCTCGTTAGAGATATCCTGGGAAATGCAGGACCCACAGCCAAGTCCTCAGCAACCCACTGCAGGTCTCTCCTGCAGAGATGGAGGATGCAAGTGCCTTACACCACAGGCATAACATGCTTTCTTCAAAAACCCTAAATGGCTCACTCTGTCCTATAACTCCCATGTGTGGGACATGGTAATGTTGAAGGAGGGGTTGAGGTATTAAACCACCACCAAACACTTCAGCTCTAGCAACTGACCCAGGGCCAACACCTCACCTCCTATCTAAACAGTGCCCCTCCACTCTGCCACCAAGTGACTCAGGGGACACAGAGATAACAGAAAAATAACCACCACCACTCCAGAAAGGTCCCTTGCTCTGACAGCCCAAAATCTCCACTAAAAACTGCTGCTCTGTCATAAAGAGTCACAGGCATGTCTCAGCCTCAGTCCTCAAGCACCAGTCCAGGGACCAAATTTAGTTTGGCTGTAAGATGGTTCCTGGGATTTTCAGAGGCAAGCAGTGGTAGCCCAATTCACATTTATAAATACCTAAACTTCAAGGCGCCCTCACAACAGCCAAATAAAAGGCTCTTTCCCTGCTAGAGGCCAGGGTCTGCAGAGACAGCCAACTGGAAATCTGTGAGCTGAAGTAAAAAGTCACATTGGGCTGGGCACGGTAGTTCACGCCTGTAATCCCAGCACTTTGGGAGGCTGACGCAGGTGGATCACCTGAAGTCAGGAGTTCGAGACCAGCCTGACCAACACGGTGAAACCCCGTCTCTACTAAAAATACAAAAATTAGCCGGGTGCAGTGGTCCACGCCTGTAGTCCCAGCTAGTCGGGAGGCTGAGGCAGGAGAATCGCTTGAACCTGGACAGCGGAGTTTGAAGTGAGCGGAGATGGTGCCACTGTACTCCAGCCTGGGTGACAGAGCAAAACTCATCTCAAAAAAAAAAAAAAAATCACATTGACTTAGTGGCTGTTCATGGAGCCCTCTGAGGCAGCCAGCAGGGTGGTAGTTAGCCACTCTGTTTATCTGAGCCAATCTGGCCCACAGAGAAATCTATTCCTCACACCTTAATATTACACACATACAATGACAGAACACTTTTTTTTTTTTTTTTTTGAGACAAAGTCTTGCTCTTGTCCCCCAGGCTGGAGTGCAATGGTATAATCTCAGCTCACTGCAACCTCCGCCTCCCGGGTTCAAGCGATTCTCCTGCCTCAGCCTCCCGAGCAGCTGGGATTACAGGCGCCCACCACCACGCCCGGCTAATTTTTGTATTTTTAGTAGAGACGGGGTTTCACCATGCTGGTCAGGCTGGTCTCAAACTCCTGACCTCAGGTGATCTGCCTGTCTTGGCCTCCCAAAGTGCTGGGATTACAGGCGTGAGCCACCGCGCCCAGCCCCATGACAAAACACTTGAGTGGCTTTTTTTTTTTCTCCCTGGAGACGGAGTCTTGCTCTGTCACCCAGGCTGGAGTGTAGTGGCGCAATCTCGGCTCACTGAAGCCTCCGCCTCCTGGGTTCAAGTGATCCTCCTGCCTCAGCCTCCCAAATAGCTGGGATTACAGGCACACGCCACCACGCCCAGCTAATTTTTCGTATTTTTTAGTAGAGATGGGATTTCACCACATTGGCCAGGCTGGTCTTGACCTCCTGACCTTGTGATCTGCCCGCCTCGGCCTCCCAAAGTGCTGGGATTACAGGCGTGAGCCACCGCACCCATCTGGCTTTATACTTTATATAGTGGGTCTGGTAAAGTAATATGCATAAAGACAGAGTTATATTCATGATATTAGGGGTGGGGCAAAACTTACAAACAGCAAACTGAACCATAAACAAAGTGTCTTTTTGTTTTATTGGCTTCCAACATTTATAAAAATCCTTTTCCCTCATTTTGATGGTGAAAGGCCTAATAAACGTACTGCAATACAATAAAACATCTGTTACAAAAACTGAAGATTCCTGGAATAACTTGGATATTCAAGAGAAACACGTTTAGGAAGATGAACCAACCCAGCCAGAAAACAGGCCAGACCTTCTATCACTGCCAAGCTATTCTGGAGCAGGGCTTCCCTCTAGCTTGGGCAAAAAAAGGGATGGAAGGACATCCTGGAAAGGAGCTCAACTCTGCTCCCCCCACCCACCTTGCTAGAAGTTCACAGATGCTGTGTGTACCTCCAAGGCCCAGAGGACAGGCACTGTCAAGGGGAATGGAAGAGTCGCACTTCATCCACGCCCTCTGGACAAGCAACGTATCAATTCTATGAGAACATTTCTGCCTCTATTAAGCATACTCAATACCATCTAGGCCTGAGCATCACACTTACTACCTAACCCTTGGGAGAGGCCCCCACAAAACCCCTCAGAAATATAAAAACAAGGAGCAACAGTCACAGGTCTCTCCAGGGTGGCAGCTGCTTGCCCACCACCCTCACAGGACTACTTGTGCCTACCTGGAGGAAGAGGAGGTTTGTGTGACATGCCTGGTCCCAGAAGTCTCCCTGGGGCCGGCCAGCCATGCCTTGGCCTCTCAGGTAATGTGAAATAGCTAAATGACTGGGTGGAGAAAAAGCAGGGGTGGTGGAAAGTCTGGGCATTCGTGGGGGAACTGGGGCAGGGAGGTCCACGCCTGTGTGCCTCATCAGTCACTCTCAACATTGAGGGAAACCAGGAATTAAGCACAATTAAAGAAGAGAAGGCAGCGGAATCAAGACAGAAAGACGGTGGAGAGGTCTCGCTCTTACCCTGCAACCAATTGCTCATCGGTTGGAGGACATGGCTCGCTGAAATGGGAACAGGACCATCAAGACCAAACAAAAACATATCGCTTTTTTAAAAACCATGAAAACTTACAAGCCTATTTTATAAAAAAGTGTACTAAAGTCTAGCAGAAGTGCCACCATTAAGCATTACCATTGAGCATCATGATTAAGCAACTTACCAGACAAGAAACAGGGTCACACACACCCCAGGCTGAAAAACAGACCACACACTCCCCACGCTGAGAAACAGGGTCACACACTCCCCACGCTGNGGGTCACACGCTCCCCACGCTGAGAAACAGATCACACACTCCCCACGCTGAGAAACAGGATCACACACTCCCCACGCTGACAAACAGGGTCACACACTCCCCACGCTGAGAAACAGATCACACGCTCCCCACACTGAACTCTTACCATGGGGTTTTCTCACTAAAGGTCAAACTCTCACACAGAAGTACGGGCTGGGCAGGAATGAAAGTCGTTTTTCAGAAGTAAGCACAAGGCTGGAAAAGCTGGGTCAGATCCAGCGCCATATGTATTAGCTGGATGCCTGTGCACAAGTATCTCATCTTCTCTCTTTTTTTTTTCCTTTTTTCTTTTTTGTCTTCAAAAGAGATGGGGCCGGGCGCGGTGGCTCACGCCTGTAATCCCAGCACTTTGGGAGGCCGAGGCGGGCGGATCACGAGGTCAGGAGATCGAGACCATCCTGGCTAACACGGTGAAATCCTATCTCTACTAAAAATACAAAAAATTAGCCAGGCGTGGTGGCGGGCGCCTGTAGTCCCAGCTACTCAGGAGGCTGAGGCAGGAGAATGGCATGAACCCGGGAGGCGGAGCTTGCAGTGAGCCGAGATCGCACTACTATACTCCAGCCTGGGTGACAGAGCGAGACTCCTTCCCAAAAAAAAAAAAAAAAAAGGTAGACGGGGTCTCGCAATGTTACCCAGGCTGGTCTCATACTCCTGCCTCGGCCTCCCAAAGTGCTGGGATTACAGGCATGAGCCACTGCACCCAGCCTAAAACTAATCTTTTCAGTAAAAGTTTTCTCACCTGCATGGCGAGAAATCTACAGAAGATCACGTAAGACTCCCAGAGGCAAAAGCCTTCTGAAAAGTATAGCATGTCATATGAATTTCACCAGCACCAATTCTTGAGATACTGTGACTGCCAGCATACCTGACTTCCCTAAGCCTCTGCCTGGAACAATAAGGTAGTCATGGTAGATCCATATATATTTGTCAGAAAACATCTGGGCTTCTGCACTATCTAGTTGAGATTTTTAGAAACAGTTTAGGAGTTGACTTTCTGGCCAGGCACGGTGCCTCATGCCTGTAATCCTAGCACTTTGGGAGGCCGTGGTGGGTGGATCGCTTGAAGTCAGGAGTTTGAGACCAGCCTGGCCAACATGGCGAAACCCTGTCTCTACTTAAAAAGAAAAAATTAGCTGGGTGTGGTGGTGGATGCCTCTAATCCCAGCTACTCAGGAGGCTGAGGCAGGAGAATCGCTTGAACCCCAGAGGTGAGGTTGCAGTGAGCCGAGATCGCACCACTGCACTCCAGCCTTGGGCGACAGAGTAAAACTCTGTCTCAAAAAAACAAAACAAAACCAAAAAAAACAACTTTATTTTCCTCTGCAGAGATTTGTGTTCTGGGACATACTGCTTTCCATGTATTCTGGAAAGAGAAAGGAGACCTGAATCTAGGAGTGGAAACAGTGTGGGAGCTCTGCCAAAGATCCACAGAAAGGATCTCTTTCCTCAGCAGCTGCCAAGCTCCTCACGCTGTATAGTATGGAAGCATTCAGATGTTTCATGGACTTTCCCAAGATCACCCAAGAAGTCAGAATCCTCCAAGCTGGAGCCTGACTATAAGCTCTATCTCCTACAACTACACAAGTCACAACGCAGCCCCTTTGCTCCAGAGGAAAAGGAGTAAGCACAGAGGGCTTCTGAGTTTGGCAATGCTCCATTTCCTGACAGGAGCATTTTACAGACTTGCGTCTGCCCCTCTGAGGGAGGCAGAGCCGTCAGCTAACACTCAGAGACAAGGATGCTCTTAAGACATCCTGATCCGGGAGGAAGAGGTGAAGGCAACTCACCACCCTCAGGCATCTTACCGAAAACAGTGGAACTAAGGCTCATTCTAAGGAATGTGCCCAAGATCACACACTGCAGGCTGCAAAGCGAGAGTCAAACTTTGAACCCTGAACCTGCACTTGTCCCTGTACACTGCCCCGCAGCATAGATGCAATGGCTGGGCAGGGGGAAATACCCAAGCCTGGGGATAAAAATGCCTACCTGCTTTCTTGTGTGTCAACCTCAGCTACAGAAAGGAGAGGGCATCTTTCTAACACACCAGGGTAGGGTTCTAAAAACACAAGCTAATAGAGGCAAAGCCATCAAGAGAGGCCTGGCAGAGCCTCATGTTTGCCTGGTGGGAGGACCTGTATGTTGTGAGCTAGAGTGCCTGCCTGGCCAAGGACCCCATCTGGCCTAGGCCCAAGTGCACCCACAAGTTGGGTCCACTGCTACAAAAGTGGCCAAGCCTGAGGACAGTAGCAGTGCCACCTGATTTCACATTCCCAAGATGTCACCTGAGAATTAAAGGGTAGAGATGGTAGCTGGGTGAGGGGGCTCATGCCTGTAATCCCAGCACATTGGGAGGCCACGGTGGGAGAATCACTTAAGCTCAGGAGTTCAATCACCTGAGGTCCGGGTTCTCTTAAAAAAAAAAAAAAAAAAAAAATAGGCTGGGTGTAGTGGCTCATGCCTGTAATCCCAGCACTTTGGGAGGCTGAGGCAGGTGGATCACCTGAGGTCAGGAGTTCAAGACTAGCCTGACCAACATGAAGAAACTCCATCTCTACTAAAAATACAAAATTAGCCAGGCGTGGTGGTGCATACCTGTAATCTCATCTACTTGGGAGGCTGAGGCAGGAGAATCACTAGAACCTGGGAGGCAGAGGTTGCGGTGAGCCAAGATCGCGCCATTACACCCCAGCCTGGGCAACAAGAGCAAAACTCCATCTCAAAATAATGATAATAATAGTAGGATTTCAGAGCATTTTGAAAATGAAAGAAATCAGTTCTCCAAACCTGTAGCTCCCCATTCTCTGAAGTAGTGGCCTCAGCACTGCTCGCAGTTTCAAAGAAGGGAGCAGGAAGATGGTGTCCACACAGAGAGGGACATGCCCACACCAGCCTTTCTGAAGAACACCAGGCTATCTCTCAGACCTGGCTTGATGGCTTCTGCCCTTGCCAGTGTGGGGACACATGGTACATTTAAGCATGGGCACCATGGCCCCTAATACCCAGGGAACACTACATCTTTTCTGACCTTGGTTTCAAGTCTTAGAGACACTGAACAATATCCATTTTCTTTTCTCATAATTGAATTATAGAAGAGTTACAAAAAATAAGTAACAGTTAATCTATATACCCTGAATTATATCTCAAATTGTTTTTGAGAGGGGGGTCTCACTCTGTCACCCACTTGGAGTGAAGCAACGTGATCTTGGCTTACTGCAATCTCTGCCTCCCAGACTCAAGCAATCCTCCCACCTCAGCCTCCCGAGCAGCTGAGACCACAGGCGTGTGCCACCATGCCAGGCTAATTTTTTGTATTTTTGGTAGAGACAGGACTTCGTCGTATTGCCCATGCTGGTCTCGAACTCCTGAGCTCAAGCCATCTGCCCACCTCAGTCTCCCAAAGTGCTGGGATTACAAGCATAGGCCACTGTGCCCAGCCCTGAACCATATCTTGATTACTAGCCCCCTCTCTAAGCCAGCACTGTCCAATTTTTTTTTTTTTTTTTTTTTTTTTTTGAGACAGGGTCTCACTCTGTCACTCAAGGCTCAGGCTGGAGTACAGCGGCATGATCTCGGCTCACTGCAACCTCCACGTGCTGGCTCAAACTACCCTCTCCCTCAGCCTCCTCAGTGGCTGGGATCACAGGCGCAGGTCACCAACCCAGCTAAGTTTTGTATTTTTTGTAGAGATGGGGTTTCGCCATGTTGCCCAGACTGTTCTCAAACATCTGGCCTCAAGTGATCCCCCCACCTTGGACACCCAAAGTGGTGGGATTACAGGCATGAGCTACGGCTCCCGGCCCCAGTAGAACTTTCTACTGTGATGGGACTGTTCCAAATCAGAACCATTTAATATGGTAGACACTATTTCCATATAGACACTAAAAACCTGAAATGTGACCAGTGCAACTGAGCAAGTGAATTTTTTATTTTATTTCAGTTATCTTCTTCTTCTTTTTTTTTTTTTTTTTTTTTTTTTTGAGACAGACTCTCACTCTGTTGCCCAAACTGGAGAGCAGTGGTGCAATCTCAGCTCACTGCAACCTCCGCCTCCCAAGTTCAAGTGATTCTCCTGCTGCAGCCTCCAGAGTAGCTAGGATTACAGACATGTGCCCCCATGCCTAATTTTTGTATTTTTAGTAGAGGCAGGGTTTTGCCATGTTGGCCAGGCTGGTCTCCTGACTTCAGGTGATCCACCTGCCTCAGCCTCCCAAAGTGCTTGGATTACAGGCATGAGCCTCACATCTGGCCTATTTCAGTTAATTTCAATTTAAATGGCCACATTCGCCAGTGTTTGTAATAGTGAGCAGCACGGCTGTATCCTCACTTCTCTCAGGCAGGCCACGACCCCTCACAAGTTACTGTGTAGCCTGTTAATACTGTTTCAGTGTGGCAAACTGAAGCCCTGGTTTCAGAAAGAAAAGTACTTTGGGGAACAACAATCACAGACACACAGAGTGGACTTGATGCACTTTCACTGCCTTGCTTCAGGAACATGCTCTGAGCCATCACAAGGCAGAGCAGGGGCTTGTGGGCCGACACGACAAAATAACACAGGAGGGGAACTGAGTCCCTAAGGGAATTAACCCTGTATCTGGAAAACATGAGTGGCAGGCAGTGAGACTTACAGATATGTGATGTGCTAAAATTACTGAATGAAGCAATTTTTCAATAAAAGATTCTAGAGAGAGGCACGCCCCTCCCACAGTTTTACCTCTTCATTAAGTATTAAATTAATTCCCTAGAAAATATCCTCATGGTCATGTCACTGTAAGTCTGAAAATTAACTGCAGGAATTAGGTACTGCCAGCCTTCCTTCTGAGTCTTCAGCAGCCTGGGCCTCACATCCACTGCAGCTTGGAGTAAGGATAATGTGGGGGCTGGCCAGCAGCCAGCCCTGCTCTAAGCTGATCTGTGGCACAGCTGGAAGGAGAACAAGAAATACCTATGCACTGTGCAAAGGCAAAAGCATTCTACATGCCTGTGACAAACCAGAGTTTGTTCCACCACCACATTTAAAGGACAAGACAACCACAGGCCTCTACATCAAAATGACAGTCCAAAGGGGTGTCCAGCAAGCTCCATCCCCCTTCCAAAGCCCACTCCACTCAGAGATAAGTCATCGGTCATGCCAGAGGCCCCAACATCCTCCCAAAAGAGGATAAAAATCACACTCTTAGAACCACAAATTGTGGCCAGGCATGGTGGCTTATGTACGTAATCCCAAAAATTTGGGAGGCCAAGGAAGGAAAATCACTTGAGGCCAGGAGCTCAGGACCAGCCTGGGCAACAAAGCAAGACCCCATCTCTACCATCAATCAATAAAAATTTTTTAAAAAGAACTGCAAATTGCCATGGCAGGTGTGGTGCTGCCTCGTCAGAGAACTGCAGAGAAACAGCACTACCTCGGTGCACAGCAAAGGCCCCGCCTAGGGATCTTAGCTACTTTTTCCCAGGATGGTGGAGGCCAAGTCCTTGACTCCACACAGGCCTTGTCTGTGTTTAAGGGAACTCAGGGCAGGTAACTCACAATCTTCCTTCACCTGGGCCTATGTTAGCATTTACTATGCTTCAAAATGAACAGAAACCAGAAGTGGTCATTTCTAAAGTTCCTACCCCGGTAGTGCCTCCCAGAGAGAGCAGGGGGCACAAACACAGGAAGGAACTGGATCCACCCTTCATCTGTGCTTAAAAGTACATCAAAGAACATCCAGGTTCACACCATCCCAGCTCTAAGCCTCACTGCCCACATCACCACCTAAGCCTGGACTCCAAGAAGGGACTTGACCAGCCTGAGCTACACCCAAGCACCTGCATTTGACCTCTGGGTACATGCTCAAGGAATTAGAACCAAAGACAACAACAAGGTGGCCGGGCGCGGTGGCTCAAGCCTGTAATCCCAGCACTTTGGGAGGCCGAGACGGGCGGATCACGAGGTCAGGAGATCGAGACCATCCTGGCTAACATGGTGAAACCCCGTCTCTACTAAAAAATACAAAAAACTAGCCGGGTGAGGTGGCGGGCGCCTGTAGTCCCAGCTACTCAGGAGGCTGAGGCAGGAGAATGGCATGAACCCGGGAGGCGGAGCTTGCAGTGAGCTGAGATCCAGCCACTGCACTCCAGCCTGGGCGACAGAGCGAGACTCCGTCTCAAAAAAGAAAAAAAAAAAAAACAAAGACAACAACATAGGGGTCTGCTTTCCTCTACATTTCTTTCATAGGAGATACACATCCCACAGGGACATGGCCTCATCTGTTCTCTGACCTGCTTTACCCACCAGACAGGCCTGAAGCTGGAAGAGGTGCCCAAGACTGTCTATGCAATCCTCCACTCCACACTACCTGAAAGCACACACTAAATGGAAAAAAAAAAAAAAAAAAAACACCAGACTTCTCACGGAGAAAATATCTGGGCGAACAGGAGGGTGGGGCTTTGTCCAGGCCTGGGACCAGGACGAGCCCCCACCCTGAAGTGACCACAGAGCCCTTACCTGGCATCACCATCCTGGTCATCAGCATGGTCGCCCGTGTTGTTAACAGCATATCTGCTACGTGGCTTATCTGAGTGAGGGCAAAAAGAGAAGAAGGGCTAAGAAAACAGGATCCTTCCACATACAGGAGGATTACGGAACCGTTAAAAGCCATGTTTTCCAAAACATGGTCTATCCATACCATGGGATATTACTCAGACATAAAAAGGAATGAACATGGATGAACCTTGACAATATCATGCTGAATAAGCCAAAGACAAAAAAACAAATAGTGCACTTACAGTATATGAAATGTCTAGAAGGGGCAAATGCATCAAGACAGAAAGTAGATTAGAGTTTACCGGGGGCTGGGAGCAGGGGAAATGAAGAGTTATTGGTCAGTGGTTACAGAGTTTCAGTTTGGGTGATGAAAAAGCTTTAGAAATAGCCATAATGGTTGCAAGATATAATGAAAGTAATTAATGCCACTTAATTATACACTTAAAAATCATAAAATGACAAATCTTATGTTATCTTCAAAAACCGTGACAAGCCGGGCACGGTGGCTCACGTCTGTAATCCCAACACTTTTGGAGGCTGAGGCAGGCGGATCACCTGAGGTCAGGAGTCCGAGACCAGCCTGGCCAACATGGCGAAATCTTGTCTCTACTAAAAATACAAAAATTAGCGGGGTGCGGTGGTGGGAGCCTGTAGTCCCAGCTACTGGGGAGGCTGAGGATTGTGCTACTGCACTTGAGCTTGGGCGACAGAGTGAGACGAGGTCTCCAAAAAAAAAAAAAAAGAAAGAAAAAAAAAAACCGCTAACGATCAGCTCAGCCTTCAGCAAAACAATCACTTTGCAGGGGAAAGGCCTTGCCTCAAGGTTGATGGCTGTTGACGGATTAGAGTGGTGCTTGCTGAAGGCTGGCGTGCTATAGCAATTTCTTAAAATACGACAACAAGGACGTTTCCTGCATCCATCAATTTACTCTCCCTTCATGAAAGATTTCTCTGTAGTATGGGACGCTGACAGCACTTTATCCACCACAGAACTTCTTTCAGAATTGGAAGCAATGCTCTCACACCGTACCACTGCTTTATCAAGTAAGTTTATATACTATTCAAATCTCTGTTGTCATTTTAACAATGTTTACAACATCTTTACCAGGAATACATTCCATCTCCAGAAGCTACGTTTTTTGTTTGTTTGTTTGTTTGTTTCTTTTGTTTTTTGAGACAGGGTGTCACTCTGTCATCCAGGCTGGAGTGTGGTAGTGTGATCACGGCTCACTACAGTCTTGACCTCCCAAGGCTCAGGTGATCCTCCTACTTCAGTTCCCTGAGTAGCTGGAACTACAGGCATATGCCACCCATGCCCAGCTAGTTTTTGTATTTTTAATAGAGATGAGCTTTTGTCATGTTGTCCAGGCTGGTCTTGAACTCCTGGGCTCAAGTGATCCACCTGCCTCAGCCTCCCAAGTATTGGGATTATAGGTGTGAGTCACCACATCCAGCCCAGAAACTGCTTTCTTTTCTCATCCATAACAATCAAGTCCTCATCCATTCAAGTTTTATCGTGAGATTGCAGCATTTCAGTCACATCTTTAGGCCCCACTTCTAATTCTACATCTCCTGCTATTTCCACCATATCTGCAGTTACTTCCTCCACTGAAGTCTTGACTCCTTCAAAGTTATCCATGAGGGCTGCAATCAACTTTTTCCAAATTCCTATTACTGTTGATATTTTGACATGATCACCAATGTTCTTAATGGCATCTATAATGGCACATGCTTTCCAGAAGGTTTTCAATTTATTTTGCCCTGATCTGTCCAAGGAATCAGTATCTATGGCAGCTATAGCCTTCCAAGTTGTATTTCTTACATAATAAAACTTGAAAGTCAAAATTACTTCTTCATCCAAGGGTTACAGAATGAATCTTGTGCTAGCAGGCATGAAAACAACATTAATCTCCCTATATATCTCCCTTAGAGCTCTTGGACGACTAGATGCATTTTCAATGAGCAGTAATATTTTGAAAGGAATATTTTTCTGAGTAGTAGGTCTCAACAGTGGGCTTAAAATATTCAGTAAACTCTCTGTAAACAGATGTACTATCATCCAGGCTTTGTTGTTCCACTGACAGAGCATAGGCAGAGTAGATTTAGCATAATTCTGAAGGGTCTTAGGATTCTTATAATGGTAAATGAGCACTGGTTTCAACTTAAGGTCACTAGCTGCATTAGCTCCTAACAAGAGAGTCAGTCCGTCCTTTGAAGTTGCCAGGTTTCTCTCTATGTATGAAAGTCATATCTGGCATCTCCTTCCAATATAAGGCTGTTTTGTCCACATTAAAAATCTGTTGCGGGGGGTGGTGGCTCATGTCTATAATCCCAGCACTTTGGGAGGCCGAGACGGGCAGATCACCTGAGGTCAGGAGTTCGAGACCAACCTGACCAACATGGTGAAATCCCATCTCTACTAACAATAAAAAAAAAAAATTTAAAAATTAGCCGGGGCCGGGCACGGTGGCTCAAGCCTGTAATCCCAGCACTTTGGGAGGCCGAGACGGGTGGATCACGAGGTCAGGAGATCGAGACCATCCTGGCTAACATGGTGAAACCCCGTCTCTACTAAAAAATACAAAAAACTAGCCGAGCGAGGTGGCGGGCGCCTGTAGTCCCAGCTACTCCGGAGGCTGAGGCAGGAGAATGGCGTGAACCCGGGAGGCGGAGCTTGCAGTGAGCCGAGATCCGGCCACTGCACTCCAGCCTTGGCGACAGAGCGAGACTCCGTCTCAAAAAAAAAAAAAAAAAAAAAAAAAAAAAAATTAGCCGGGCGTGGTGGCGCATGCCTGTAATCCCAGCTACTCTGGAGGCTGAGGCAGGAGAATTGCTTGAACCCAGGAGGTGGAGGTTGCAGTGAGCTGAGATTGCACCATTGCACTCCAGCCTGGGCAACAAGAGTGAAAACTTCATCAAAAAAAAGAAAGAAAAGAAAGAAAGAAAGAGAAAAGAAAGAAAGACTGCTGTTTAATGAAGACACCTTCATCAGTTATCTTAGCTAAATCTTCTGAATAACTTGTTGCAGCTTCAACATCATCAACTGCTGCTTCACTTTGCACTTTTTTTTTTTTTTTTTTTTTTTTTGAGACGGAGCTCGCTCTGTTGCCCAGGCTGGAGCGCAGTGGCACGATCCCGGTTCACTGCAAGCTCCGCCTCCTGGGTTCACGCCATTCTCCTGCCTCAGCCTCCTGAGTAGCTCGGACTACAGGTACCCGCCACCACACCCAGCTAATTTTTTGTATTTTTAGTAGAGACAGGGTTTCACTGTGTTAGCCAGGATGGTCTCCATTTCCTGACCTCTAGATCCGCCCACCTCAGCCTCCCAAAGTGGTGGGATTACAGGCGTGAGCCACCGCACCTGGTCCACCTTGCACTTTTACATTATAAAGATGGCTTATTTCCTTAAATCTCATGAACCAACCTCTGCTAAATTCCAACTTTTCTTCTGCAGCTTCCTCACCTCTCTCAGCCTTCTCAGAATTAAAGAGAGTCAGGGCCTTGTTCTGGATTAGGCTTTGGCTTAAGAGAATACTGTGGCTGGTCTGATCTATCCAGACCACTAAAACTTTGCATACCAGCAACAAACAAAGCTATGTAGCTTTTTTATCATGCACTCACTGAATAACACTTTTCGTTTGTTTGCTTTCTTTTGTTTTGAGACAGAGTCTCACTCTTGTTGCCCAGGCTGGAGTGCAATGGTGGATCTCAGCTCACTGCAACCTCCGCCTCCCAGGTTCAAGCAATTCTCCTGTCTCAGCCTCCCGAGCAGCTGGGATTACAGGCATTGGCCACCACGCCCAGCTATTTTTTGTATTTTTTTTTTTTTTTGTAGAGACAGGGTTTCACCATGTTGGCCAGGCTGCTCTCGAACTCCTGACCTCATGATCCGCCCACCTCAGCTTCCCAAAGTGCTGGGATTACAGACGTGAGCCACTGCGCCCAGCGTTTTTTTTGTTGTTCTGGTTTGTTTGTTTGTTTGTTTGAAGAGTCAGGGTCTCCCTATGTTGCCCAGGCTAGATTTAAACTCCTGGGCTCAAGCAATTTTCCTGCCTCCACCTCCCAGGTAGCTGGGAGTACAGGTGCAGGCCTGGCTTGGGGTAACACTTTCCATTTCCTTCAAGAGCTTTTCCTTTGCATTTACCATTTGGCTGTTTAGTGCAAGTGGCCTCGCTTTGGGCCTAGTTCAGCTTTCAACATGCCTTCCTCAAGAAGCTTAATCATTTCTAGCTTTTGATTTTAAGTGAGAAACATGTGATTCTTTATTTCACTTGAACTCTTAGAGGCCACTGTAGATAACTGGCTTAATTTCAATACTGTTGTGTCTAAGGGAACAGGGTGGTCCAAGGAGATGGAAACAGATGAGGGAACAGACAGAATACACACATTTCTTGATGAAATTTGCTATCTTATGTGGGCATGGTTCATGGTACCCGAAAACAATCACAATAGTAACATAAAGATCACAGATCACCATAACAGATACAGTAATAATGAAAAAGTTTGAAATACTCCAAGAACTACCAAAACATCACACAGAGACACAAAGTGAGTATATACTGTTGGAAAAATGGTGCTGACAGACTTGCTGGACACACGGTTGCCATAAACCTTCAATTTGTAAAAAACACAATAAACTGAAGTGCAATAGGACAACGTAGGCCCCTATGCACATGTACACACACACACCCTCACAGTGTGGGATGACAATTAGGTTGGAAAAAGCACAGACAAAATAAAAAAATTTAAATGTACATACACCAAGAGCCTTCATATACACAAACAATAATACTTCAACAATTTAAAACCTAGTGATGAACCTAAGAAGAGTGCAAGAGGCCCATGAAAACAATGGAAAAGCTAATAAGGGACAAAAGAATGAATAGAAGACATATCACGTTCCTGACAGGGAAGATTCAACATAAAGATGCTTTTTCTTCACAGTTAATCAACGGATTCAAAGCTACCTACACCAAGAGCTTGGGAGTGGGACCTAATACACTTGATGCTAAAGTTTACAGGGAAAAATAATAAAGCATAGCCAGGATAATGCTGAAAAAGAAAAGTAATGACAAAGGACTAACCTAACGTGATAGTCTAACATAATATCAAGTTACAGTAATTACTTATTATGGAACCTACACATAGATCATTGGAGGAGATAAGAAAGATCAAAAAATAGATCCAAGCAAACATGAGAATTTAGCACATGATAAAGACAGAAAAATCAATTAGTGGAAGTAAGGTGAATTATTCAATAAAATTATATTGGAACCAGATAGCCATATGGACAAGAAAATTATGTTGGCCCAATCAATCACCATTTGGCCACACTGTGTCCTGTTATAACTCCTGTTCCACAGGGTTCCAAAGGCAACCAAGCAGTTCATCCACAACTCTTCCCAAGTGTCCAGAAAATATCAGTTCTTAGGATGAGCCTTCGCCTTATGCCAAGACAAACACATTTAAAAACAAGACATACTTTGGGAGGCCGAGGCAGGCAGATCACGAGGTCAGGAGTTCAAGACCAGCCTGGCCGATATGGTGAAACCCTGTCTCTACTAAAAATACAAAAATTAGCCAGGCGTTGTGGCACACACCTATAGACCCAGCTACTCAGGAGGCTGAGGCAGGAGAATCGCTTGAACCCGGGAAGTGGAGGTTGCAGAGAGCGGAGATCATGCCATTGCACTTCAGCCTGGGTGACAGAGACTCTGTCTCAAAAAAAAAAATAAAGACATAAATAGTCTGGAGGAAAATAAGGGAGTTTTTTATTGTTGTTGTTAATACTTTTGGAGAGCAGAGCCAGGCGCGGTGGCTCACGCCTATAATCCCAGCACTTTAGAAGGCCAAGGCAGGTGGATCACCAGGTCAGGAGATCGAGACCATCCTGGCTAACACGGTGAAACCCCCGTCTCTACTAAAAGTATGAAAAATTAGCCGGGCGTGGTGGCAGGTGCCTGTACTCCCAGCTACTACAGACTAAGGCACGAGAATGGTGTGAACTTGGGAGGCGGAGCTTGCAGTGAGCCGAGATCGGGCCACTGCACTCCAGCCTGGGCACGAGAGGGAGACTCCGACTCAAAAAAATAAAATAAAATAATTTTGGAGAGCAGAACATCTTTCTATTTAAAACAAAACTAAGAAACCACAAGAGATTAGACTGAAAACCCCATAAAAATCAAAACTCTGGCAAGAACTACACAGAAGCAAACAGGGTAACTACAGCTTTGTCACAAGACCTATTTTTACATTAAATATATAAAGAACTCCTTCAAATCTATAAGGAAAGAAAATCAAACAACCCAAGAGAACATTAGGCAAAGGTTATAAATAAGTCACTGAAAAGGAAATCCAAATGGCTCCAAAAACAGGAAAACACGCTTTCTATCTCAATTGAAAGCCAAATAAACATTAAAATTACTACCAGATACAATTTTTCACCTACCAGATTAACAAAGATTGAAAAATCTAACCTATTAAAAATAAATATGCGGCTGGGCACGGTGGCTCAAGCCTGTAATCCCACCACTTTGGGAGGCCAAGACGGGCGGATCACGAGGTCAGGAGATCGAGACCATCCTGGCTAACATGGTGAAACTCCGTCTCTATTAAAATACAAAAAAAATTAACCAGGCGAGGTGGCGGGCGCCTGTACTCCCAGCTACTCGGGAGGCTGAGGCAGGAGAATGGCGTGAACCCGGGAGGCGGGGCTTGCAGTGAGCTGAGATCCAGCCACTGCACTCCAGCCTGGGCAACAGAGCCAGACTCGTCTCAAAAAAAAAAAAAAAATGCTCCTTATCCCTTAGGTCCAACCATGCTACTTCAGGGATTTAACATTACAAGAATTCTCACTTTGGGAGGCCGAGGTGGGCGGATCACAAAGCCAGGGGATTGAGACCATCCTGGCTAACACTGTGAAACCCCGTCTTTACTAAAAAAAAAAAAAAAAAATTAGCCGGGCATGGTGGCAGGCACCTGTAGTCCCAGCTACTAGGGAGGCTGAGGCAGCAGAATGCCATGAACCCAGAGGCAGAGCTTGCAGTGAGCCGAGAAGGCGCCACACTGCACTCCAGCCTGGGCAACAGAGTGAGACTCCATTTAAAAAAAAAAAAAATTACAAGAATTCTGCAAAATGACAATACATGGAAAGGATGTTTGCACTTTTCGTATTAGCAAGACTGAAAACAAGTTTACGTCCATCAACGAAGAGGACGAGATAAACAAATCACAATATGTTCATCTCATGGAATTCACTGTGGCCGGTAAAAAGGACAAGGATGCTCGGCCGGGCGCGGTGGCTCAAGCCTGTAATCCCAGCACTTTGGGAGGCCGAGACGGGCAGATCACGAGGTCAGGAGATCGAGACCATCCTGGCTAACACGGTGAAACCCCGTCTCTACTAAAAAATACAAAAAACTAGCCGGGCGAGGTGGCGGGCGCCTGTAGTCCCAGCTACTCGGGAGGCTGAGGCAGGAGAATGGCGGGAACCCGGGAGGCGGAGCTTGCAGTGAGCTGAGATCCGGCCACAGCATTCCAGCCTGGGCGACAGAGCAAGACCCCGTCTCAAAAAAAAAAAAAAAAAAAAAAAAAAAAAAGGATGCTCGACAGGTTCTGATTCTACATCAAAGATGCAGACATGAAGTGAAAATGAAAACAGGGGCAGAACAGTGTGTATGGTGTGCGTGCCTTTGCTTGTGCTTAGTTTTAAAAAAACTTAAGTGCAGGCTGGGTGCGGTGGCCCATGCCTGTAATCTCAACACTTTGGGAGGCCAAGGCGGGCAGATCACGAGGTCAGGAGATCGAGACCAGCCTAGCCAACATGGTGAAACCCCATCTCTACTAAAAATACAAAAGAAAATTAGCTGGGCACGGTGGCGCATGCCTGTAATTCCAGCAACTCGGGAGGTTGAGGCAGGAGAATCGCTTGAACCAGGGGGTTGGAGGTTGTGGTGAGCCGCGATCGCGCCACTACACTCCAGCCTGGCGAGACTGTGAGACTCGTCTCAAAAAATGACAATAAAAAAGAAATGCATACGCCTGTATTTACACAGAAGGTCCTGGAAAGACACAGAAAAATGGTAACAGTAGTTACCCCTATGATGGAAACTGGGGGCCAATGCTAGGAAAGAACTTTCTTTTCATAATCTAAACTCCTTTGTATCTTTAAAACTTTCTGCCATATGAACAAGTTTAAAAGTAATTTTAGGCCGGGCGCGGTAGCTCAAGCCTGTAATCCTAGCACTTTGGGAGGCCGAGGCGGGCGGATCACGAGGTTAGGAGGTCAAGACCAGTCTGGCTAACACGGTGAAACCCCGTCTCTACTAAAAATGCAAAAACTTAGCCGGGCGTGGTGGCGGGCACCTGTAGTCCCAGCTACTCGGGAGGCTGAGGCAGGAGAATGGCGTGAACTCGGGAAGCAGAGCTTGCAGTGAGCGGAGATGGCGCCACTGAACTCCAGCCTGGGTGACAGAGCCAGACTCCGTCTCAAAAAATAAAATAAAACCAAAAACTGAACATTCATGATGATGAAAAATCAAAAGTAACCTACATGCCGTCCACAGGGGAAGGCAATAGCCTGCAGTTAAGGGTGAGGTTGATCCCTGCTTGCAAAGGCAGACAGAGTTCCAAGGCCGACGCCACAGAGCAATTCGTGCAACGAAAAACCTCACGCAATGTTCTCTTTTTCTGTGGATAGATCTGCATCTATGCACAGGGCAGACAATTCCCAACACGGCCAGGGGTGATCCTTGTGCTGGCTGGAACAGGGGGTGGCAAAGACAACTTCAGATGGTCGCATAACCTTTTTTTTTTTTTTTCCGAGACGGAGTCTCGCTCTGTCGCCCAGACTGGAGTGCAGTGGTGTGATCCTGGTTCACTGAAACCTCCGCTTCCCGGGTTCAAGCGATTCTCCTGCCTCAGTCTCCCGAGTAGCTGCGATTATGGGCACGCACCACCACGCCCGGCTAATTTTGGGGGTTATTTTTTTTTTAGTAGAGACGGGGTTTCAACCATGTTGGCCAGGCTGGTCTGTAACTCCTGACCTCAGGTGATGCGCCCGCCTCGGCCTCCCACAGTGCTGGGATTACAGGTGTGGGCCACAGCGACTGGCCTTGTTTGCGTAATTTTGTATTTTCTCAAGATGAATACATCAAAAACTCATTTTATTTTACTTTATTTCTTAAAGGCTGGAGACTGATGAAATGTCAGTAGTTACTCTGGTGTGGTGAACAACGCATGATTTTAATTTTTAAATTTTTTTTCCTTTTTCTACTTTTCAAATACTCTACAACGAGCAGGGCTCGAACGCCCAGCAAAAGCTAAGCTCCGCGAGGCGGCCCGGGAATGAGGCGGCCCCCGCGAGCGCCAGGCCCCCGCCCAGCGCTCACTTACTTGTCTGGGACGCCGGGTGCTCCTGGCTTCTCTGGAAGGGGTACCTGAACAGCAGCTTATTGCCCCTGCTCCCCGAGCTCACCAGAATCACGCTGATGGGGCTGGTGTTGTCCCGCATGCCGCCGTGGGGCCGGGGCCGGGGGCGGAGGGGGCCTGAGGAGGACGGAGGCGGGGGAGGAGGGGGCCTGAGGGGGACGGAGGCGGGGGGGGGGGGGGGGGGGGGGGG